>NC_056729.1:228339569-228424569 GCF_019279795.1 Protopterus annectens | reverse complement strand
ATTCCTACTTATATGGATAATTAGTCAGGTATATAAATGTATTAAAACATCTACAATAAAAATAATTCACACAATGTACAATGCAGAATGTTCAATAATAAAAACTAAGTGTACAGATTTCAGAGGAACATTTTTTAAATGTCAATCATACATAAAAATATATTTAGAAAAATGCAATCATTAAATCATACTATATTAAATATGTTATAACGCACAAGTGAAAAATAATAAATAATGAAATAAAAAATATATGTATATATACGTGTGTGTATAAAAGTTAATACCATTAAGAATAAACCATTTAAAAATAAAAAATAAACCTTTAAACAATAAATTATACATGCACTATTGGTAAAACGTATATAACCATATGCATGTATGTGTGTATCTCTCTCTCTCTCTCTCTCTCTCTCTATATATATATATATATATATAATATGTATATTTTAAAACTATATGTTGTATCCCTTACAATTTTACTTTATGTTTTACTTACCTTCAAAGTCAATAAAGAATTCAATGAAAGTTTGTCATTCAATCCTGGGGTCCGAGTGGCATTCAGCTTTATTTGCCAATACACTTCCATAGATTCCAGTTTAGCTTCACCTATTCCACCTCAGGTTGTTTGGACTACTTTTTCAAAAACAAACAAAAAATAGATAAATAAATAAAAATTTCTTGAAATTATTACCATGGACCCATAACTAGGTAGCTCACAATTGTAATAAAGAAGTGATGAATCAAAGGACAGCATTAAATATCAAAATTTGTTATGTTGCTTTTAAACTTTCTTCCCCTGCACTCCCTGATGTGAGAGGCGGCACATTCACTCTCTTGTTACACATCCCCATACAAGAGCAGACACACACACACACACACACACACACACACACACATATATATATATATATATATATATATATATATATATATATATATATATATATATATATATATATATATATATATGGGTTATCACTGGATGATCGAAACACCAAAATGCCGACATTCATATGGCTAAGACCATATGATCGACTTTCGGAATTTCGAACATCTAAAAACAAAAAAATAAAACCACTACAAATTTATAACACATTACCCCCACACCCCCCTATAACTTAAATATACCAACTCCGAGATCACACTACAGTGCAGGAATGGAAATCTTTCCATTCCGCACTGTACTGAGATGCCAGTTCTGCATTGTCAGCATTGCAAATGTCGATCATATAGGTTCATAGGTAGGTACTAGGCTATCTGCCCTAGGGCATTTATAAGCCTAGCCAGAATGTGTTGGCTTTTGCCTCCCTTTTAGACTAGATTCCTGAGCTTCTGTCCAGCAGGGCCATAAAAGTGATCCCAGGAGCAAATTTATGATTTCCCATCCACTCATCATGATTTCTCTTGAAGAGGGTCAGCGAGGGGTGCTGTCTAACATGGACTGGGATTCTATTCCAGAGCACGGGAAGCCTTTTGGATATGAATCTATCCCTCCAGCATGTCCTATTTATTGTTGTGCTAAGGTTTAAATCCCTGGAGCATGTAGTTCTAATGGATCTGGTTTTCTTGAGGTGGACCATGTCCAACAATTCTGGGTTAGACATGGTCTTGTACGTCAGGCAGAGATTGCCTCTGAGTAGGCGGTAAGCAACTGAGTAGAGCTGGAGTTTCTTTAGTCTAGCTGCATAGGGCATCTTTTTGAGGCCCACAATCCTTTTGGTGAGGTATTTCTGAGGTCTCTCCAGCTGTTGCAGGTGTCGCGTAAGGTACATCCCAAATGGGGCATTGTACTCAATTATGGGCCTGATGAGCGATGAGTAGAGGGGCACAGTGACCTCTCTTGATCTAGATGTGAAGCCTTTTGTGATTAGGTTGGCTATATAGAAGGTTTTTCTAACCACTTTGGCAATGTGATTGTCAAAGGAGAGGTTACTATCTACTTGGGTCCCCAGATCCCTAATTACTTCTTCCATACTTAGTGGATTACCTCCTATGTGGTAGTTTGTGGGCACTTTGTTTTTCCCAAAGGGGATGACTATGCATTTTTTTGCATTTAGCTTGAGGCCATGGTTCTGACACCAGGTATCCATCTCCGTAAGGCCCTTCTGGAGGATGTCTGTGTCAGGTGGATAGTCGATTATGGCTCCCAGTTTGCAATCATCTGCGAACTTGGTCAGCCACAGTCCTCTCGTGTTTGCCTGTACCTCAGAGAAGTATATACCGAACAAGAGGGGTCCCAGGACTGAGCCCTGTGGGACGCCACTTGTAACTGGTTTAGAGTCGGACATGGCACCTGCGACTCTGACCATGTGAGTTCTATCCCTGAGCCAGTTTGCAACCCATCTTGTGACATATGGGTTGATATTTAATCTTGTAAGCTTATTTATGATGCCAGAGTGGGGTATTGTGTCGAAGGCCTTTGCAAGGTCTTGGTAGGCTGTGTGGACTACCTTTCCCTCATCTAAGGCTTTGGTAACTGTTTCAAAGAATTCAACTAGGTTTAAGAGGCAAGATCTGCCCTTAACAAAGCCAAATTGGGTGGGGTCCAGTGTTTGGAGGTTCCTAATGTCTTTGTTTATGAGATCCATGATGATGCACTCCATAGCCTTGCAGACCAGGCTAGTCAGGCTTATAGGGCGATAGTTCCCGGGATCCATTGTGGTGCCACGTTTGTGGAGCGGGATCACTGTTGCTGTACGCCATTCTTTGGGTACATAACCTGTGGTGAGGCTGAGTTGGATAGTGAGTTTATGTGTGGGTTTAGTTCGTTTTGGAGCTCGTGTAAGACGCAGCCCGGGATACCATCCAATCCCATTGATGGTATGTTTTTATTTTGGAGAGGGCTGCTTTCACTTGTGTGTCTGTGATGACTGGGGGACTGCATTCTTCTGGGATAGACACTGGCCCTTTTGGGGGGGAAGGGGGGGTAAAGTTTGCACTGAACCTGTCCGCCAGGATGTTGGCA
Organism: Protopterus annectens; assembly: GCF_019279795.1. Classification (NCBI taxonomy): domain Eukaryota; kingdom Metazoa; phylum Chordata; order Ceratodontiformes; family Protopteridae; genus Protopterus; species Protopterus annectens. Next base: position 228,421,604 of record NC_056729.1, on the reverse strand, counting down.
ATGTCAGTGGATTCAGTGTATTTTGTGCCATTTTGCACCAGCTCAGAGCAGATCTGAGAACTGCCACCCAGATTCTTGTCATAGCTAAAAAATGCCTTGTGATTATCTTTAGAGTCTTTGGCAATTTTTCTTTCGAAGCTGGCCTTTGATGACTTTATGAGGGATCGAAGTTTCTTGCTAGTACTGATCAAGGATGCCTTCCCTTTTTGGGATTTTGCCTTGTCATGTAATAGTTTCCTCCTTCTGTTGTATAGCTTATTTATGGCCGGGGTCCACCAGACTGGTCTCCTGTTTTTGGAGGAGTGAGTCTTGGTTTTGCTTGGGATGGCACCATCCATGCATTCCTGTAGGTGCTCATAGAGTGCATTTGTAAAGGATTCTGCGGTTTGGGTAGCATTTTCCATTAGCCCGGGGGATTTGAAACTTTCCACCTCTGTCTTGAGAAGTGTGAAGTTTGCTTTTGAGAAATTTTTCACAGTGGTTTCCTTGGCTGGGGGTGGGGTCGGGATGTGGATGTCCATTGTGATAAGTTTATGGTCTGATCTTACCAATGAGGGATTTACCTCTGGTGTGGAACACTGAGCCCCCATGTTGGTGATGACGAAGTCCAATATGTTGTCCCCTCTTGTGGGAGTGTTGACCAGTTGTTCTATGGCAGTTGAGTTTATAAACTCCAGGAACCATTGGGCAAAAGAGTTGGGACTTGAGTAGTTTTCCCAGTAAATGTTTGGGTAGTTGAAATCCCCCAATATCATGGTGTTTGGTGAGACCTTCATATTCTCCAATGTTCTCAGGAATGTCGAGTGGGGGTCCTGAGACAAGGTGGGTGATCTGTAGCAGGCTATGAACTTAAAAGCAGTTTTACCTATTGTTAGTTGCACCTGGATGGTCTCCGCTGCCTCGTGCAGTGCCACTAACCTGGAGGTGTGGGTATCCTTGATGAAAATGGATACTGCCCCACCTTTAGTATTTCGGTCCGAGTTTTGGGGCCAAAAAGAATGCTATGAGTTGAATCATGGTAGTGCTGGGGTGCTCTCTGGATCCTTGAACCAGGTTTCTGTTACTGCACAGATATCGATTTTTTCCATACTGAGGAATGCCTCGAGTGCATGCATCTTGAGGTTTAGACTTCTGGCACTGAGTAGCATTACCCTTAGTTTTTTGTTTCTGGTATTGTCTATGGAGGTGGGTTTGTCTTTTGAGCCTTGCCTAAAAAAGGCACTATGGGGGTGGCAAGAGCCTTTGCCAGTATTCGAAAGCCTAAGGGTGACAGGTGCAAGCTGTCCCTGGCGAAGCAACGTGGCTTGTCGAGCATGTCATCCCAGGCTGACAGACACTGGATCCCCTTTGAATGACACCAATAGCTTAGCCAATTGTTAAAATTGATCATTTTGTATTTATACAGTGGCATCATTCTTGGAGAGGGCAATATGCTACTCAGGGTCAGGGTCATACCGGCATGGGCTACATGATCAGAGAGCTCCTCTATGTCTCTTTTCATATAGTCTAGGGAGGTACGTCTCAGGTCATTCACACCAACATGAACAATGACAGAGTCATATTTTACCTGCTGTGGAGTGACCTGAGTGCCTGTGTTATGTGGCGGATACTGGCTCCTGACAGGCAGCTTACAGTGACCTCGTTGTTCAGTTTGGTGAGTGGGACGTCAGTGTGCCTTACAATGGTTTCGGCCATATGAATGTCGGCATTTTTCAGTGTCGACAATGTGAAGTGGACCCATATATATATATATATATATATATATATATATATATATATATATATATATGTGTGTGTATGCAGTATCTATCTATCTATCTATATATATATATATATATATATATATATATATATATATATATATATATATATATATATAGGTGTGTGTGCGTGTGTGTGTGTGTGTGTATATATATATATATATATATATATATATGTACAGTATCTATCGATATATATATTTATTTGTGTACAGTGAATGAAATCGAAAGACCTAAATGACAATGATCAAAACGTTCACCACAAAATGTTAACGATACAAATGTTGACATACTACAACATATTTGCTAAAATATATCCTTGGCACATGCAAAATTGAACTTAAAAACAAAAAAAATGTTTTTGCATGGGGCAATCCCTCCTGTGTCTCCATGTGTGAGGCTGCACCCCTTCCCGATCCCCCTGCTAATTCTATAGACTAACTCCAGGATTGTTCCCATATGTGCCATATCCCTATCTATTTATATATGTATATATATATATATATATATATATATATATATATATATATATATATATATTTATGTATATATATATATATATATATATATATATATATATATGTGCATCTGTGCATGACAACTCCTTAATAGCAGTATACTGAATTGTCAATATGCTGAAACATTACAATGTTGAACTAAAAATACCTGCTAATAGCATATATGTAGTACACATGTATGCTGTTCCAGAGCACAGCCAGACAACAAAAAATATCACTCACCTGTTATTAAAATGCAGAAATGAGCACTAACATGGGTCCTTCAGGTGGTGCAAGACCAGCTTTCTACACATGTGGGTGGAGTAGGAATTTTAATATCAACATTTAAACATTTCAGTTTTTTGATATTTCAGCATTGCAATGTTAAAGCCTTTTTCACAGTTTTACTCTTGATATTCCATGGATCAGATCAGTGTTCTTTTACATTTTAAAATGGATCTTGCCTATTTGCTGTTATTCCTGAAACAATCCAATATTCCAGAGGCATTTTTGATATGGTCTGTACAAACCTCCAGAGTGTCAGAAATTTTGTTGCAATCCTACTTCAGATTATTCTAAAATTAATTTCTGCTAAAACAGAGAAGATTCCTCGAGGCTTCCCTTGACATGACTTTCCAAACAAGCATTGCATTTTTTCACATTATTAATTTGTTCACTGGAAGAACACACTAGGTATTAATATCCTTTCAGGGATTCTGGCTAGTTAAGTGGCTTGCTCAATGCCACGCAGTGAGCATGTGAAGAGTGAGAGAATCAGACCCAAAACTACAGGATGGAACTTATAGCCTTAATTCCTGTACTTAACTGCAAGACAACACTTATATAAATGAATGCTATATACTAATGATTCCTGTTAAATATACATATTTATTATCTGTTTTCCTTCTGTTTTTAACATTTTCCTTCTAAAGCCAACCGGTTAACTTTTTAGGAGCATACAATTCTCTAACATGGATGAATCACCTCTCATACTGACTGAGACCTGCACTGGAAGGCTAACCTCATAGTTTGAGAAAAACTGATCTAGTTTCTGTCATGTAGCCTTTGTCTAGTAGAATCTGAACTTACCAACAGTACATGCTGGATCTCTAATCAGAATTCTTATTCTGAAATTCTGATCAATACTCCATCTGGTTTGTGTCTATTTGCAATAGATGACGTTTTCCTGTACCTTGATGAGGCACTTGGATAATGAGGGATGACGGCCTGCTCGCTGCTCCCAAAATAAGTTAGAGATCTTGAGTAGGTGCAGTTCTGTAAAAATCCATTACCATTGATGAGTCTCGAGCATAACCAAGTCTTTCATCATGCTGCCCGTTATATACTGCCTATCTAAAATGTGCTCTGAAACCTAAAAAAATGTTAAATGTTTCTGTTATAGGTCATTTGTAATGTTTAACACTGTTTTTTTTTTGTATTGATTACTTTAATAAAACAAATACAATTAAATCTCATAATAACCGGACATCAATATGATCTACTTTTTTAGAAAAAATGTTTAGTTAGAAATATACCATCCGGCTGAACAGAGTATGATTACCACATTTTGTTAAATGCAGTATGACCTGTGGAATCCAGTGTGGCACAACAGAGCTCATTGTTTAAAAATAAAATGGCTCTTATTCAGGTAACAAAGGCTAATCAAATGAAAAAGTCACATCCAGACCACGTATATACCTTTTTAGAATATTTTGTAATCCTTGCATTATTGATTCTTTGTTCCTTAACTAATATAAAATTATATGGATGAACACACGTCTCTTTTAATAGCACTTCGAAATTATGCACAAATAAAAACTGCAAGCACTTTTAAAAATAGAAAAAAATACCCACTGCTTATTGACTATGGCTTATTGAAATATTCAAATCGTAGTGAGTGGGGTAGGCCTGTGCTGAAGAAGTTCTTATACACCTGGAAGCATTTGGATTTTACATTTTTCTGCATGTACTTTGGTCTTGGATGGTATTTTAATATGTTGATCTATGTTTTGTGACAATGCAAGGATTCTTAATGTACTTTACATTTTAAACACTCTCTCCTGTTTAAACATATGCATTGGTTTCAGAGCTGATTTCTTTTTGTAATTTGCTACTATTACCTAGTTCAGTTTTTCTCTGCTGATCCACATTTGCTTTTTTTGATCTGAGTTTCCCTAAGAATGGGAGCTCTCCTTGTGCAGTACAGATGGGGCACGGCCGCATTATCAAGGATGAAGTAGGTTGATAAGTAAGAGGGAGTAGCAGAAGACATCAAGTCGCTGGCAAGCTGGAAGGAAAGGAAATGAAGCAAAAATGGTTTACTGTCCAAAATTCATATTTATCTGTGTACAAGTAAAAGTCTGATCATTTACAGTCCATATAAGGTCATGCACTGCATTACTAACAGCTGCATTCTGCACAAGACAAAACTAACTTCTTTTTAAAAGATGCACATTCCCTTATAGTGTTTAGAAAAGGTGGTCCATAGTAGAAGTGTTGAACTGCTCAGCATGTATCTGCTACAGCATGTTGAGACATCATTTCTAGAGAACAGGACTTTTATGTTAAGTTCAATATGAAACTAAATCTTATGTCTTTCTTTTACAAGGATGTGGCAAGGTAAGGAAGTACAGTGATACATTTCTTGAAGGCTTTAGTATACCCTGTGTTCCTATTATCTCAAGTTTTTCTTTTTGAATGGTTATGTCAAAGTCAATTATTGGCGTATATAATCCTTAGAAATATCCCATGATTTTTGTGATTAAAATATACAGAATAAGTAAAATGTGTACCATATGTGTTGTGCTCATCTCTGGTAGTCAGGATCCCTGCAGCACAGGTTTCCATGTGTTTACAGTTTTTGGGATATTTGTGTTGACAAAGTGTGTTTTCTTTCTACCAGGCTGCATTATTTTTAGGTTCTGCATGTCTGTGTTTATGACAGCAGCCTACCACAACACAGCTACTTATGTGCTTATGCTACTTTTTTGGCAAAGTGTGCTATGACATAACCTTACTAGATTTTCTCTATTTATTTATTTGTTTGTTTGTTTGGTTTGGTTTTCAGTTAGACTATGAGATAATATTTTACCACTGCGCATTCCTTAGGCTGTACAAACAGGGGACATTACCAATCAGGGACAAGGCTCCAAAAGGAAGTACAACCATAGGTTTATAGACATGCAGTTCAGGAAACCATTAAGAAACCTAGCCTAAATTCCCAATAGTCGATGTTAGCATGAGTGACTTGAGACATACCTCCCTGGACTACATGAAGAGAGGCACGATAGAGCTCACTGAATATGTGTCCCAGTCAGATACGTTCCTAGCCTTAAGCAGCATTCTACTGTCACCCAGAATGATGCCTCAATACAAACAGAGAATGATTGACTTTAACAACTGGCTTTATTTCTGGTGTCATTCAAAGGAGATCCAGTACCTGACAGCCTGGGAAGATTTGATTGACAAACCACGATGCTTTGCCAGAGATGGCCTGCATCTGTCTCCCTTGCGTGTCAGGCTCTTGGCAAAGGCACTTTCCTCTCCCATAGTGCCTTTTTTAGGCAAAACCATGAGGCAACACTACTGACATGAACATTTCATCAAAACGCAATTAAAGGAAAGGAGTCTAAACAGACAGAATGTTAGGGACTGTTGATGCTTTAATTCATTTGTATGTTCTACAGATTGAAGACAATACTCCTGCTGTGCTAATAGGACTAGGTCATGAAGGAGAAGAGTTTTCAGGCCCTGTTTAACTCTTCACAACCTACATGATGTGGAAATTGTAGAGTGTTACAGGGTGGACAGGGACACACTATAGGAACCCTGTGACCTCTGCATCCTCAACTCAGAGCCAGAGCCATCCAATGGGAATCCATCCCAGTGGAGACAAAGGTATATGTAGCCTTTAGAATCTTAGCTACAGGTAACTTTCAGAGACCGTCAGAGGACATGCTGGGAGTGTCACAAGCATCAGCATCCATGATCCTCCACCAGTTCCTGAATGTTATTTTCCAGCAATTCAGTGACCACATATATTTTCTTGTAGTTCTGAGTAGAATGCCAGAAATATGCTAGATTTCTACTGTGTAGCACAGTACCATGAAGTACTGGGTGCCATAGATTGCACGCATATAGAAATGAAGGCCCACCTAGGGAAGAGGGTAGGATCTAGATAGAAAGGGCTACCACTCTATCAACTGCCAAGTGGTGTGTAATGCCAAGGGAATCAACTTGAATGTGTGTGCTGGCAACCCTGGCAGTTACCACAACTCACATATATGGCACACCTCCCAACTGTACCAGATGTTTGCTAGGGGGACATCACATGGGGTCTTTTACTGGCTGATGACACCAATCAGAAATGCACACACACTCCTGGAAAAATGCCATAATGAGGCACACACTCAAACCAGAAATATCACAGATCATGTGTTTGGACTGCTGAAGTCACGGTTCCAATGCCTAGATACATCTGGAGGAGCCCTGCAGTAGAATCCATAGACATACAAAAATATTAACAGTATATGCCATGCTACATAACATAATCTTGAGAAACCGCTTCAGCAGGATCAGTAAGGGGAAGGGGCACACATCCCACCACCAATGCCAAGGTCACTGCAGTTGCAGACAGATGAGGAGTCAGAGGGGGAACGACCAGCTGCTGTGGGTGTAGGCAGATATAGGCATGCTCTGCATGCCCTTGTATTGGCTAAGAGATGACCAATAGCACCCTCACTCACCACCTAGGGACCTAAAACCTTCTTCTTACTCACATACATATTGTAACATTGATTCTTCGCAACTCACACAACTGTTACCCCCCCCCCCCCGAGTATTGGCTGTGTACTGCTTGCATCAGACAGGATCAGCTCTGAACTAAAACTTTGGCAACTGCTGCATTTACAAGAAAAGTCCTGAACCTGAACTGTATTGTTTAATAATATAAATGTGCAGCATATCCTTGCATTTCATTTGTCGGTATGGAAACCAATTAAAACGTTGGAGATTTGCACAGAAATTAACTTACCATGTGACAGCAGAGACTTATTTAACTTATATATGTCCATCAATAAGTAGTAGGCTTCAGGCATCAACTATTCACACAGTAATATCTCTCTAAAGTACTGATAATCACTGCATTCCCTCAGGTTTACCCCATATGTTTGTACTTGAAAATTAAGAGAATTTAGAAAGTAATGATACACATCGTAGCTTCTGACTTCACAACCCTCACAAGATCATTCACTATAAAGTTGGGAAATTTTGATGCTAATGACTATCTAACTTTCTAAAGCCAGAGGTAAAATCACTAGTTCAACACTACAAATGCAGATATACTAAGCACTAAATTAGCTATGCACCCTGGGGATCAGACACAATGCTTATGTATCCCTGAATCCAAAAGATAGAAAACAGAGATATGGCACAGTTTTCATCACTTAGACAGGGTGTTGGATGGTGAGGCCAGGAGACCTAAGCTGACAGAAAAGGTCAGTGAGTGTGTGTGAGTAAGAAAGAGAAGCAGGTAGACATTTGGATAAACCAATAAATGGCCATTGTGAGACAAAATGAGTAACTGTTGTGTGTGTGTGTGTGTGTGTGTGTGTGTGTGTGTGTGTGTGTGTGTGTGTGTGTGTGTGTGTGTGTGTGTGTCTTTAGGGGTCTTCCAGGTGAAATGGGTATGTGACTGTCTACATGAACGCAGTCAAGCTCTGTGCTGGGTCTACATCTTAGTATGTCAGAGAGGTGTGAACTGTGCATGGTAAAGGTAGAAGTTCATCATTGCCATCCCCAGCCACATGAACTGAAAGTGACTTATGTCTGCTGGATGAGCTCCCTTCACGGCGATGAAGGACCCCATGGTCTGCCACATCTGGGTGTAGGCAGCACACTCACTCATGGAGAAGTGAAAATACTGCTGCTAAGAGAGTGTGAGCGGACACAGTCACGTTGGCCAACAGCAGATCATGTGGTTGACCTACACCCATGATAATGCTGTTCCCCTCCCAGCAGATGTTCCCTCACAGATGATGGTCATTCCATGACAGACACCCCTCATTCCATGTCAAACACCCCTCCTTCCAATGTGTCATGCACCCAGTCCATTGAATCAGTGACATGGTGAAGGCATTCATGCATGCCAGCCTGTGGTATATTTAAAACCCTGATCATCTGTCTGGAGAACTTATGGTAACATGCATGTGCCTCCATGATGGCCTTAAGCATACATTGAGTGGCATGGGAAGAGACACCTGCACCACGTTAAGGAGGGGCAGCAGGTCCACTGTGAGCACCTTTATCAGCCCTTCTGCATGGCACCTCACCCACACTTTGGCTACAGCCAGAGTCAACATGCACTGAAGCTGCAGTAGCCACACTTCACTGAATAATGGCCTCACCCTCCACCTATCCAATATCTTATGGATTACTGGAATTGGTAGGCATAGGTCTACTGGCTTTGTCCATTGGAATTACAGGAGATGGCTGTATGTCAACCTTAGTGTCAGATTCAACCTCTACACCCCTGACTGTACCTCAGTTTGGCCATCATCCTCATCAGAGTCTACTAATACACTGACATCAGGTGGCAGAGGGCCCATACTCCCACTGGCATGATCATTTGTGATAAAAAGCAACAGACACAGGAAAAAATGAATACCAACACTAATATAGTGCAATATATGCTAACAAATGTAACAGTGCTGCCTCTATTACAGAAAGTACAGCAATGCACACAACATTCCTGACATCAACAGCACACACTAAAAAATCTCTTTAAATTGCTCAGCAGTACTGACATAAAAATGTTTGGCTTACCATTTGCAAATGAGATTCTCCTCTGAAATCCAGATGGTCATGGAAGAAGTAAAGCAAGAGGTAAGAGCAACATCATCACAATTAACCGTAAAATGGGGGTAATACTTTTACCTCTTTATATGCCCATTAACTATACTTTCAACAAGAATGTGGCTGTCACTTCAACCTAAGCTAATAACTGTAGCAATCTTCAGTCCCCCTCCCCAAAAAAAAATGCATGTGACACAGAAGTAACTTATTGAGTTCAATTATTTTACTATACAACTGTATTCAACTATTGAGATACCAAAGCCTGCCTGGAAGCTCCTCCTGGGGTGTGCTTGCTGTCTCTGAAGCTATTGTTCTGACATCCAGGATGTGCTGGAACTGTGCTGAGATCTATCTACATCCCTGATATTGGCCAGGAAATCTTCAATGGGGGTTAGTGGCGGTTCCTTAGCAGGCCATCCCCTTCTAACCATCTGCTTATGGCCTATTGCTGCTGCTGTCCTCTGTACAGATATGATCATATCAGTGGCCCTATGGTGCACCTGCTAGCATGTCTTGCCATGACCACCCATGGCATTCAGATCATCAACTAGCTGTTGTCAAATTTGCATCCTTTGTGCCAAGAATTCCTATCGCCTTTCCAGCAGAAAAATACCATGTTGCATAAAAGCATCCACTATCACCTGGTTTTCAGCATTAGTGAAGGGGGTGTCTGATTGACATGCCTGGGTGGCATACTCTTAGGTTTCCAAAAAGACAACAGAAGGATAATACACATAAGCATCACATAACTACAAAATAATTGTTTCCAGATAAAAAAGAAAAGGTAACCACTCAGTATTACCCCCTGGAGAAACATACAACAATCTACAGATGTGAAATACTAACAGCAGGCAAGATGCAAAACAAGGAGAGCACCAAGAGAAACACATCCTTGTTTGTGCCATAACAGTAACTCACCTTTGCTCTCTCCAAAAAAGAAAAGAAAAATGACACAGTTGGCTAACAAACCATCTTTGGAATGCTAAAAGTGCTATCAAAGGAACTGTCCCTGAAATATTTGCACATACTTATCACAGAGTGTTCCATTTTCATGTATTGTCAAACATGTATAACTCTGAAATGGCTTGACAAACAAGCCCATGCCATCACTACACTTCTAACTAATGCATACAGATAAAATTGTAAAAGCCTTTGCTTCAGATTTTTTTTAAATACATTTCAAAATATGTAGTATAAAATGGAAGCATGCCTTATGAAATTCAGTACTCTTCTTTACAGATATATACTGAACAAATGCAGTCTTTCCACGCCAACATAAGCAAGTCTCCTCACATCAGTTGGCCTAACTATACAGTTGCCTTTTATATGGTGTGGATTCAGGGCTGTTAACATGATAAAGATGCAAATGAGGTGTGAACTCGGAATTGCTGAATCCCAAATCCTTGGTTCCATGTAGGAGATGTAAACGTACTGCAGGCACTCTATCAGTGTTTGGTTGTAATGGATTGAAACTGTGAATGATTAGTGGCTGTTAGAAGGAAAACAACAGAACTGAAGGCTGCCTTACTTCCACTGGATGTGTAAGGTTAACTCTACAAAGTGTTAGATGTAAGGCTGGAAATGTAAGTAAGCAGCACACAATTCACAGGTTGTGTTCCTTAACATCCAACCTGCCCGTCATTTGTTGGCAACTGCATATGATATTATCTCCACTTAATATCTGTGCACATTTTAAGGTCAATGATATAGAATGGCTGACACAGTACATGCCTCAGATTACTGGTCAGATAAGTGACGCTTGGACAACAAACATAGAAATATAAGACAGAGTTGTGTATTTGCAAGCAATAGTCATGACAGGTTGTGTGATCACTAGGTGCACTACATCCACAAATAATAAATGTACAAATAACACGTGTATAGTTTGATATCAATGTAGGTGCTGTTGCAGTTGGTTGTGTGCAGATTGAGTTCAGTTCTTTGCTGTAAAGCTGTTTGTATGGCAAAGAGGGATAAGGCACCCATCCTGTGTTCTGAAGGTGTATTGCAATGAAAATTCAAATCCAAATCTATGTAGACATATCTCATGTGAGCCATCATTTTCTTGTGTGTATGTCATACCTTGATTTTCTTCATTTCAACTACTTGCCCCTTTTTTCTTTTTCTCCTTTTCTGTCTTTGTCTGATTTTTTTTGGGGGGACACAATTATGGGAAGAGAGGAAATGTATGCTGAGTTTGGCTATGCTTATCTCATTTGTATGAAGCACAGCAGTGTGCAGACTGGACAACTGGACCCCCAAGAAGCAGACAGACCCAGGCAGCCAAAGATATAAACTGGATACATTCAGTTAATGATATTGTTCATTGCACAAACCCATGACATTGTGCAGCGGTTAACAGTGAGACCTTAAGAATGATTAGTAAAATAGGGAATGTCATGTAACTAGTCCTGTGGCAGCAGGTGTAAGTGTAGGGCTGGAGTACAGATGGTCACTGTTGTGACATTGCAGTCTATAGCAATGCACTGAAAGACAGACAAGTGCTGCTTCAAACTTCTTGTGGCAACAAATATAAGTGTAAGACTGCCATACACATGGACCTGGGTTCAAATATGGGATATTCCATACACTTTTACTGTTGTTCCACTTCCCATTATAGGCACTCTCACTTATAACACTTGAGATAGTGGAGCTGATATTAATTATATGCATGAGGACTGATACACTAGTATTGTATCAGTTATTTATTTGTTTATGTATGTATTATCACATTTATTATCAGATGTATGACTGTGGGTAAACAGTGTACTATATTCTTGTAAGTATAATTCTGCTGTCTGGACAGGCATGGCCTTCACATTTGCCTAACACATATACACAACTGCCTGTACATCCAATAACCTTGGAATTTTAATTGCAATTGTGTAATGCCTCACTACTGCTCTCCACTTACCATCATGCAAACATAATGCTCAGAGGTGTGCAATGCTGAGCAATGCATTTGCGTGATGTTAAGCAGAGTGCAACACTTTCAAACAGTGTGTGCACTCCAATAAACAGGATAACTGGAATTCGCAGGAAAGCATCAGTCTCCATTGCACTAGATCCATGGCAGACAGGGCAGGCATTTGTGGGGGAGGTGGGAGGTTTAGGGCACAGAGGCAGGATGTCCAGGAGTCCATGATTTTTATTAGACTCCTAGATAAGAACCACAGCAAAAAGCTTCTGCAGGAGGATTATTCCAGCTCCCAGTATAAGTCTGAGGTGTGAGATAGTTTAGCCCAGGTTGTATCTAGTGCCACTGGTATGGGTATGCTGTGTATTGGAGAGCAATGTAGGCGTCTTTATAACAACCTGCAGAAGAGGAAGAGAGACACACTTGACCACTGGGTTGAGGAATTTACAACTGAGGACATCCCACACCTATGTAGGTATCATCTACAAAGAGTACTTGTATGACTTGAAAGTTGAATATAGGCAAGACTGGTATTCATAATGGTCTTCTGTTCTGTTCTGTGTTTTCCACAGTGCCAGTGATTTTGAATGCAATGTCCAAACCCATGGGGCTAGATTGGTGAGGATGAGAAAAGCATGTGATATATATGCAACAGAAAAGTGGTGTTATTTCTTCTTCTTCTGGCTTTTCTCGGATAGGGATCACCACAGAAGATCACCTGTCTGCTCATGATTGGCAGTAGAGTTTTACGGTGTCGAGTTGCCAGCCTGGCACCCAACCGTCTTGGGAAGGCACACACATGCACGCACACACAGGGCCAATTTAGAGTGTCCAATCCACCTACAGTATGTCTTTGTGATGTGGGAGGAAACCCACGCGACCACAGGGATGATATGCAGACTCCGCACAGAAGGCACCCCAGCCGAGCATCAAACCGGTGAACCTCTTGCTGTGAGGAGACAATGCAAACCGCTGCACCACCGTGGCCACCCCAGAAGAGTAGTGTTATTGTAGCATTAAAAGTTAAAGATAACTTTTCTGGTATTTTATAGAGTTGTATCAAATTGAGCATGCATATCTCAACTAAAAAAGCAAATATGCATGCATTAGTCTGTAACACAAACCAAGAGTACAATATTAGAATTTAGTCAGAGGTTGTGGGTTCAAATATCACACTTCCCTTAAATTAAAACCTCTATACCAGTGGCACAAATGCCCTGCTGTAAACTGCAATCTGTCCTCACAGCAAGAGGTTCTCCGGTTCGATTCTCGGCTGGGGTGCCTTCTGTGTGGAGTTTGCATGTTCTCCCTGTGTTCTCGTGGGTTTCCTCCGGGTACTCCGGTTTCCTCCCACATTCGAAAGACATGCATCTGGAACATTTCTCCCCGGGCCTCTGCTGAAAACAGGCTCTGTGGAACCTAGTCAGACTTTCCCGGTCAACAAATGATAAATAAATAAAAAAATAAATAAAATAAAATAACTGGAAATTGCATATGTGCAATATATGCACATGTCAAGGACTACTTGCTGCAATATGCAGTATAGTGTGCATCTGTTAGGAGGTGGTAGTCTTAAATGTAAAAGTTAAGATAATAGATTATAATAAGTGCATAGTGCATTGTATGTCACGTATGAAGGTACTAATCTTATCTCTATTTTTCTCTCACCCCATACCTTATCTCTACTTTTTATTTTTTATTGTATTTCATATTATTTTTTAAAAAAAATATTTCTGCATTATTTTTATATTTTATTTTATGCATATTTTTATTTTATTTTATTTTTTATTTTATTTTTTAATTTTATTATGTGTCATCAATATGCGTCCATGTCATCCATGTGTACCACATCACTAAATACTCCACAGCACAGTGGGGTAGGCTTGCCCCAGAGGATCCACCTGTCCCCCCTCCACTGGCTCCAACACTGATCCCCTGCACATCTGGGAACCAGCCTGGCAGCACTGCCTTTGCTGCTGCTGCACTTCCTGTACCCTCAGGTAGTCCTGCCCCAGAGGCTGTTTCATTTGTTCCCTCCGTGTGCAATGGCAGAGGCAGTGATTTTATCACCTGCAGTGAGTTGCCTGGGATAGTGCATAGGGTTGTGCTCTGCAACATTGCTGCATGCCTACATCAGCTGGAGAGGCTGCTCTCCCTTATTTTGTGTTGTTCTAGGAGGAGGAGGAGAAGGAGATGTCAAGCACTTCAGCCAGCAGTGAAGTGAGATGACACTGATGACTGTCCAGTGTGTGAGGACTCGTTTCTGTCACCCAGCTTGATGACCGCGGGTTCAGGATGTCCCCACCCTCGCTCCAATCATGGTGTATCCCAACCTTTTTTGTCCATCATTGTCCCTGTCTCTTGCCTTGTTTGTCTTGTCTGCAATTGCTTCCTCCCCTAACTAACTTACCTAACCCAAACATACATATTTCTCTTCCCTCTTTCTCAAATACAAATAAATGTGCTGCTCCTGTCCCACAAAAAAAAAATGTCTCATGCATATTTCTCCATTTCACACACATGTCTTCTTGACACACTTGATTGGTTCCAATTGGCTATACAGCATGTTTGTGTTTGGCCACACCTCGCTGGAGGTGACATTCCAAATTCAGTTAATATTTTACACATACGTTCAGTTTACACTGTTAAAGAAATTGATAGCTATGTTTCTTTCCTATCTCCCTTCTGCCCATTCCTGTTTGGTTTTCCCTTTGTTCTTCCCTCTGCTGCTCCCCATGTCTCTACTTTACTATGTACCCCATTTAACACCTTTAATCTGGACAAAAAATAGAATCACACACAACACACATAAGTTGTTGGAGAAGACATGGAGTCCTTCACTTTTTGGGCTCCATGTTTGCGTGGAGGTGTGTATCACCCACCAGTGGTGAGCAATGGCAAACAGGTGCAGTTACCCCCACACAATGCATCTTAACATCACTGCACTATGCCAACACACATCAACACATCTTATATAAACAATTCATGTCACTGCATTATCAAGGGTAGATCTTACTTATTGAACCTTGCAGAGTTCTTGGATATTGACTGCAAGGATCTGGATGAGGGATAACAGGACATATTGCACATGTTGAGTTATCCAAGGCCTTTGACACCATCCCCCATTAATGTGTCATAAGACCTCCCATGTGGGAATTAAGCCACACAGCAGTACAGGGATAGTCAGCTGTCTCATTGACATAAAATGCTCTCTCAAAGTTGGGGACTGCTCTTCCACCACTAGCCACTTAGCAACTTAGCATTGAAATCCCATAAGAATCTGTGCTTGGCCCTCAACTGTTTGCAAACTACTTCCCTGAAGCACAGACAATGGTAGATGGCTTGTGGTATAACAAGTTTTCAGATTGTTGGTAACTGGATGCAGTAATATAGAGTCCCCAGTGATGAAAACATATTACAGAAGGGGTTGCCACACACAAAAAGATTGATGGCAGACTGAACCTTAAAGCATACAATACTTCATTGTCCCCTTTGGCAATGAAGTACCCCTGTTAATTATGATATACATAGCACCCATCTAATGTCAAAAACAGAGTTGTGAGACTTGGGAACACATGTTGATAGCAATCTACAAGTTCATCAATATGTGTTCATAGTGGTGACACACACATTCTGCATGGTCACATCATACATATAAACATCACAACCAAGACCAGGGAGGTCATAACTCTGTTGTACTT
Organism: Protopterus annectens; assembly: GCF_019279795.1. Taxonomy (NCBI): domain Eukaryota; kingdom Metazoa; phylum Chordata; order Ceratodontiformes; family Protopteridae; genus Protopterus; species Protopterus annectens. Next base: position 228,405,877 of record NC_056729.1, on the reverse strand, counting down.
TACACTTATCAGACCACTAATTGAATACAATGCTCCCTTCTGTCCGTACCTCACCAGACCCCTGCATCAATTGGAGAAATCACAGGATTGTGCCTGGTAGACGCCAGGGCCTCCAAATATGACATAGAGGGAAAGACTGAAAGACCTGTCACAGTACTCAGTATCATGCAACCTGCTGAGAGATGACCTGTGCCTGCCCTACAGAGCAGTCTCAGACCCCACCCTACTGGAAATTCTGGACATCTGCAAATTAAATGGGACAAGAATAACTTGACCCAGTGTTCTCAACCTAGCCTGTGACATAAACAGAACATGCTGGGGAGACAGCTATATCCCTCACCTACTCATACTATTCTGCAATAGGCTCCAACTACATGTGAAGCAGTGTTCCTCAATGACCCTGTTCAAACGCAACCTTGACTACTGGCTGGGTGATTGTAAAGTCATGGCTGAGGTGGCACCTATTCCCCTCATGGTCATAGCCAGTTAGTGCTGCTCACAAACTGGCTCTCTTAACAATGACCATCCAGCTATGTTCAGTAAGGGTACTTGTGATTTTACACAGCTAGGCCTCTAAACACCATAAAATCATTAGGCTAGTAGCCTCCTTTGAACATATATAGCTATGAGTATATGCAGCCCTCCCAAACTTTTGTTTCCCATATGGTCTGCTGATGTCATCTACTCTAAGTTCACTCACAGTCATGCAAAAGTGAGACACGTGTTGTGGCGCTTGTGTAAATTGTGTTCTGTAGTCTGTGTACTTAAGCAGGGGTTCTGATCTCACTACAGTCAACTGTGTGTGTTTGTGTATGTGCTTTTGCTTGATATTACAGAAAATATTTTACATCACCATGTGGAACACTATTACCATATTCTCCTCAACAGACACCTCTGATGTCATCAGGTATATCAGATTTTTGAATATGCAGTACTCCCACCAGGGCAGGGTTAGACACTGGCCTGGAGGCCAGGCAGATGTCACCTCATTCTATATTCGACAGATTACAGTGACATGACTTTAACTACACCCACATACATCATGGCATTGTTTCTAGGCCCTGTGTTATCTTGCTGAGAAAGCCCTGTGTTTTCTCCAGCTGCTGCATGTGTCTTGTGAGGTACATACCAAAAACAGCATTATGCTCTATTACTGTTCTGATGAGGTTTGACCACAGTACTGTCATACAATCCCAAGATCTGCATATGATGGCATGACATATGATGTGCATAACATACGCTTTCAAATGCCAGTGTGGATACTTTGAGGTTGAAGTTCAAACTGCTATCTCCATGTGTTCCCAATGCTGGCATCACTGTGTGTCATCATAGAAGAACTATTGTAAATACTGTGATTAACATGGAATTCCACTTTTAAGACATATAGCATAAAAAAGACACATTTCTGTGTTTAGTTGTAGATCACGTCCCTTTGTCCCCATTTATTTGTCTGTGTTAGCCCCTTCCATACTATGTCATCATAATTTGTGGACTCAATGATTGCACCTGATATGCAAGAATTAGTAAACTTGGTAAGGCAAAGGCCATATACTTTAGCCTGAACTGTCGAGCAATAGAGTCCACACAGTGAAGGGCCAAGCATAGATCCCTGGGGTTTGCCAATTGTGGCAGCTCTACTGCTACAGGTTGATTTACCAACTTTCACAGTATGTGTTCTCTCAGTGAGCCAATTGGTTATCCATCTACTGATGCAAAGGTTAATCCCCAGCTGGGAGGGTTTCTCAATGATATCTGCATGGGGGGTTGTGTCAAAACCCTAAGCCAGGTCACAATAGGCAATACCCTATCACATGGAAGCAATGGCCTGTAACAACATCACAGATCACCTGTGGTATGACTCAGCACACACACTTTCCTGATACTGTTGAATACACACTTCAACACATACCTCCATACGGGATAATTTTTTATATAAGGATGTACATCAACATGCATTCGTCTGAGTAGCGGGGACAGCACCTGATACATGCATGTATATACACATACTGACTCTCCTTGAATGTAAGGTGGTCCAACATGTGTTCATGGACCTCTTCTACATGTACACTAGTCATTTTCTGTCTGTGTGCAACAGATCTGTTTGAGTTGTTAATGCTAGATCATGTCGGTTTCATCTGATGGATGTCCCCAAAGAAATTATTAAGGGTATGTATGATGACAACAGTATCACCCTGTGGAATTTGACCGGGTCAAGGCATTTGGCAAAAATGCACACTGAGGTATTTACTCAATACTGTCATATGTGGCCATAAACAGCTATATCACCAACTGGGTAGACCGGTGTATCACATACATGGCATCTTACTATGTTGAAATGTGTGACATGACCTATGTCTCAGGTCTGTACATCAGGGCTGTCTACTAGGCCCTTTCCTGCCCATTAGTTAAGTAATGGAAATCACAGATGACATACACATCCTGTGTCCACATAGCTGCTTGAAGGACAACAGAATGTGGGCAATCATTGACTACAACTGTGACATTAGTATAATACAGATAGTAGCAACACATATCAAACACTGCTGCCACAGGCATGACAGCACCTGCATTGATAAGACACATGGGGGGATTTGTTAATTCAGAAAACAAACACACCACCCAAGTATAATGTGGACATCACACCCTATAATCAGACCAATAGGTATGTGACCCATGTGCTGGGGTAGGTGGTAAGTGGTACATCCACCAGCATGTGTTCACAATGCTGACTATTCCACTGACTGTAACAGAAGTACTGGGTATTTGAAGGACATCCACATCAGAGGCCATAATACCTTCATGGTTTCCAGCCTTCATTATACCAATAACTGTTTACAATGCACCCTTCTTCTCATACCTCCCAACACATCTTCCAGTGATGTGTAACAAAAGTGTACCACCTTTGTCATAGTGCGCTGTCAACCAGCTTACTGGTCATAAACCACAAACTGAATACCCAAAGGGTACAAAACCAGCAAAAAAAGAAAAAAAGAACCACGTCCAAAGCACAAGGCAGAAATTTTAATCCAGAAACATCCAAATTCACCTGCAAAGTGCATTCACCATTACAAATGGCTTCATCAGAGTGATGAAGCCATTTGTAATAGTGAAAGCGCTTTGCAAGTGAATTTGAGTGATGAAGCCATTTGTAATGGTAAAAGTGCTTTGCAAGTGAATTTGGATGTTTTTGGATTAAAACTTCTGCCTTGTGCTTTGGACGTGGTTCTTTTTTTTGTTAGCTTACTGGTCATACCTAGGTATTCTTTCTGCGGAATATACATGACTATCTGATGGTGTGGAACACCAATCATGTTGTTTTATCAGATGCATGTGTGCTATCTGCTCTGCTTATCCATGCACTGCATACATAGATGTTTGACAATTTTAATGGCATGTATATCATTCATGACACTGTGGATTGTGTCATGCACACTAGGCAACTAGCCTGTATTGCCCATACTGTTGCATACAGATATAGCAGTGTCCCTCCTAACACCTCCAACAGATGTTACAGTGCCAGGACAGTGTGCATGGTTACCCTCAGAGTGTGTGGATGTATCATAATAGTTGTTGAAATGTGTGTGTTCAGACTCATCTTTTATCACTGTAACATATGTTATGTCAGAGGCATGGGATTACTGGTGGTATTATTCTGATATTGTCCATGATTGTGGCTGGTTCTTGTAATGTTTTCCATGATCCTTTACGTATGCCCATCTTGCTGGAGACAGCTGCTGAGACTGCACTCATATTCAGGCATATCAATTTGCACAACTTCATAATATATAACCTACCCCAATTGTATGTCAGATCCCTGATAAATATCCTGTGCTTTATTCACGTAAGGATGCCTGTCTCACACAGACATCATCCCCGTTATTGTGTTACTATGTGTGACAGTCACATAAAACACATTTTTCACTGTACAGTCACTACTGTACCACATAGATATGTGATTGGTGTTGTTTCTACAACCATCATCCACTGACATACCCTCCTCTGCTGTACATTATGTAATTTCACCTGTCCTCTTTCCCTGCGTTCATTCCTACAATTCATCTGTGTGTCCCTATTCAATACACACACTTCCTCTGCGTGTCTATTTTACATGACAGTCCATGTCTTGTTACAGGTCGTTTACTCAGCTTCAGTACACAGTGTCAGGAATGGGATATCACAGTACTCTGCACTGTAAGTACACAGTCCTGTACTGTGTTTGGGCCATATACCTCACATATATACCTCTCAACTGTCCAGATATTCCCAGGATGTCCAAATGTTCTCCTTATCAAATTTGTGGCTTTCTGCCATATCACTGGGATGATCTTAGGACTGATGTGAGTCAATATTACATACACTTGAGATTATACCTCTCAACTGTTTTGATTTGTGCAGAATGTCCACTGTTTATCTCATATCTTTGATCTTTTCCTCATAACATATTGGTTTTCTGGCAAATTATTGGCATGTCTTTGCATATTGAAATCAGAAACTGATGACAGATATTTGAGTTTCAAACTTCGTGCTCTTCAGAAAGTTGATGGTACTTACAACCTATTTATTATTCCATCACTTTTCTATGTTTGGAAGACCAATATTAAAAATCTGTCCCTAGTTTTGGGCCTTTGTCCCCCCATTATTTATGGTTTGTCCAGATTTTTTGCTCTAAGAGGTTGCGAGAGTTTCATTATAACACATTTCTACGTGAGATCTATGTTAAATATGTCCCTATTTCTGGTTATTTATCCCCTCATTATGTTGGCCTTTGTGCAGATGTGCTGCACAAACAGATTGACAGCTATCTGAGAAGTTCAGTTGATAAGTGGGTCATTCTATGCAAATCCACGGACTATAGGTGCTCTGCTTTACACAGAAATGATATGTGCATTCACATGGTTTCCTGGCCAGCAATGCTGCTGCCAGCCCCAAAACCTAGCTTAGACATGCAGTATGCAATTAATGTGCATTGTGCGTTACCGCTCACTGCACACCACTGTGCAAACAAGTTTTACTAGTAAGGAAATGGAGTATAACCATTTTAATTGCTGGATGTTTATATGTAAGATTTAAAAAAATCCATTGTAGCATTTAACAAAGCTGAATAAGTTGAAGTAGAAATATTATATTAAAGATAATTAGAAACAAAATCATTTTTACTGAATAATAAAAAAAGCATGTCTTCAGTTTTACATTTTGTGTTAAACACATAAAGATATATACATATCTTTTCAACAAGAATAATATGGGTTCTCAATCCAAAGAAGTATTACTTTAAAGTTAGAATATAGAATATATATTTCTGTACTGGGAAATGTAATACCTCTTTTCTCCCAAGATCTTATATAATTCTTTACATTGACATTAATGGCTTATTTGACAATAATAAAAATATCAGATAAATATTATTAACCTGACTTGTATACATTTAAAAATGAAATAGTCAGAATAATGTATTAATGTATGCACAATTTTTTTTATCTTATTTAAGTATAACTTGTCCTCAAAGGAAAGTGCATTTTGACCAGTTATTGTTATAATATGACATACATTAATCCTGCTGTGTGGCATGGAGGGACAAAGCACTGACAACAGACCAGATGATCTAATTTCAAGCACTGGCATGCGTACTACAAAAGTTAGATGGGACAGGATGAGAGTGGAAAGTCAAAGGAAGTTCACCCATCTTGTGTGCAAAGAATAATAGTTCAAGATAGAAAGTTGCAGCCATACATGGAGAGGCATGCATTACACCAAAATAGTCACAAACGGGAACATACTATTGACACTTTGAAGCCAATGTTTGTAACCTTCACTACACAGTGGTGGAAGCATGCACATGGAAGGGGAAGATATAAAACACCCTTCAGTAATATGTGAGTTCATGTCAATCACTAGGAGTTTTATTTCAGCATCATCAGAAATACACTCATTACTGACGATAAGATTAAAGAACATGGCTTCTTGTGAGATGGCCCCTCCAGCTGGCTTTTGATCCACTCCATGTAGTTCTCTGTACGGGGACCAAACAGTTAGAGGACTAGTAGAGGAGGCTTAACGATCATAAGACAAAGGGAAAAAGCATATACAAAATACATAATTTCAATTATATCTTATTATTAAAATAGTTAATTTATTTAGCATTTTAATTATAATTCTGTTAGCAAAGGAACTATTAATCTTTGATAAATTAACAAAAGGCTTATATTATTAATCCTAAATTTCAAAACAGGGAAACTTTCCAATGTAATCAACATGAAGAATTTCTAGATAAAATATATTGTGATAATCAATTTCAGAACACAAACTACTTCAAGGGGTCCACTTGAGAAATAAGATTTGTGATCCTGGAAATGCTCCTTAGATGGAGAAAGTCCAACTTTACTACTGGTGAAACTCGGTCCTAAATGTCAACCTTTTATCCAAAGTCACACCTAGATTACACATACTGGAAACAAACTAAAAATTATTACCACCATAAAATATGCAGTTATAGGAGATAAGTGGTGGAAAGCTCCATTGGAATACTATTTGCTTGTTTGGCATTAGTTTTATTGGTGTTATGCTTTAACTGTTTATAGAGGAAGAGGCAATATATACCCAAAAAGTTTAATTCATAAGCACTTTCATTCACTACTAGAAAGGTGAACTCCATCAGACGAATGTCTCCCTCATTGATCATCCTTTTATAATCAAGTCCAGTGCCATCTTACATTGGAAGCATTAAATTACAATTATAAAGTAATAAAACTGTGAAAAATGCAGTTCAAAATAGATGAAATTAAAAACAAATAAATTCAAATTACAAAATTGTTACCAAATTAGCATATTGAATAAAGAAAGAAAGAAAGAAAGAAAGAAAGAAAGAAAGAAAGAAAGAAAGAAAGAAAGAAAGGATATTAAACATCCCTAATATTAAAATAAAATGAAATATCAATTGCACCAAGCAATTGAATATGCATCTTTCTGAAAAAAGAAAGACTGTTGATGGACACCCTGTTATTAATGCCCAGGGGTTTAGTGGCATCTAGCAACACTTGCCAATATAGTTCATCTTTTTCAATGTAAATATCCCCAAGCAATGGAACTTTCTCCAAAACAAAGAAAATAAATTTCTTAAAATGTTGACAATCATTAGAATATTTGTATAGTATGTTACTGTTATCCATTTTATTAATTGCATATGTATGTTGGTAAAGCCTGCCCTTTAAAGCATTTATAGTCTTACTATCATAAAACAAAGGACATGTGACACATTGTTATAAATAGATGACCCCTTTGGTGTTGCAGTTGAATTTACTATTTGGATATATAGGTTTTGAAAAATTCCCAGCCACAAAGTTCACCCCTTCTGCAATATATCTCCAATGGGTACATACATCACATTTGAAGATGCCCTTAGAAGCCACATTAGAATTACACCTGCTTTTACTACCTTTTTCAAAAATATTTTTTAAATTAGAACACATTTTAAAAGTAATGAATAAGGGTATCACCGCCGTCCAAAGGTTCAACTCCAGAAATAAGAGACCAAGTATTAGAAAAAACTGGAACAGGACCACCACGAACTGAAGCATAAACAATATTTATTCCAAGGACATAAAATAAGCGCTTTCACATGCTACCAAGGCATGCTTCATCAAATTTCAACAAGCTAATTAAACTCCAGGATATATATGCACATTCATCCATCTGATTCAATTAACACACATCACTTATCAATCAATCAATCAATCAATCAATCAATCAATCAATCAATCAATAAAATTAACTCATTGTTATATTTCAGTCACTAATTTTCATAGCTGAATTATACAATATATTAAAACCCATTTACAACTAAATAGCTTTAATAAAACTCATGAAACCATATATATATATATATATATATATATATACATATATATATATATATATATATATATATATATATATATATATATATATATATATCATATAACAAATTCAACCTAGTCAAGTAAAACAGAAATATATATATATATATATATATATATATATATATATATATATATATGTGTGTGTGTGTGTGTGTGTGTGTGTGTGTGTGTGTGTGTGTGTATACATATACAGAATGCGTAGATAAACATATGTATAAATAAATAATAAATCAGATACAACCAAAAAATACAAAAAATCACCATATATACAATTACAATTATGTTTGAACACATTTTAAAAACCATACTGGGAGTGTTGCCTAAAAGCAAATTCAGACCTTTTGTTATTATAAAATTCTGCCAGTTCCTCTGGAGGATATTTTTCATCTCATTGGTGGCCTTGCTAAAGCCACAAACAATGGACCTATTGAAAAAGAATTCCCAGATTTGCTGTCACAAAAAGACCTATGTTTGCATCAGCTACCAAATTTGCCTTGTTTTCCAAATTAGGAATGCCATACTTAAATACACCGATCTGTACCGGTGTGTCCTGTCTTTTATGATTAATAATACAGTGTCATTCTTGAAACATTTTGACTATTTTGTTGACTTCACCCAAAATATTGTTTCATCAGAAATGAGACAAGACAACCTGATGAACTGACTCTTCACCACTTTTTTTTTCCATAGGGGGTTGTAGCTGTTATAATGTAAAAGACTGTTGGAATATGTCTATTTTCTGAACACAGTAGAGGAAAAAATGGTTGTCCATAGTGTGTTTCATAACAGTAACATCCAAAAATCAAATTTATTTGCATGAAACTGCCCTTTAAAAGCCCAAAAATTAGTTGGTGGTGTTGATGTAAATCAAAAATTAATTTAACCTTCCCAAATCACCCGATCAAAGGATGAAAATATCATACAAATATCTCAGGTGGATCCGGATGTTGATTGAGTAAGCCAACGTAAAAATAAATAACTTTTCCTACCACCATAAAATGATATTCACAAACACTGGTGCTGTAGCAGCCCTCATGACCACTCCTGACATATGTTTCAAATATTCAAATTCAAAAAACTTGAAATTGTTGGTCAAAACTATTTCCATAATTTTCACTGGTAAGTTGATCCTCCTCTGAGAAAGGTCAGACCCATTTACTAGAGCATCATGGAACCTAGATAAATCCTCATGATGATGGATGACCAAAAATAGATCTTTCAAGTCTATCACCAAAAAATTATGTCCTATCAAAGGTACTTTTATGTAATTCATTTAAAAATGTAAAGTGTCCTAAGAACATGCTTTTTCTAAACAAAAAGAATTCTTTAAAGTGAACACCAAAAAATTGGCCTAGGGTTCAGTCTTAGACCCAGCCCCAGCCACAACAGGGTTAAGTGGAGGATCGTCTCTGGACCTTTATACCTAGGGATCCCAAAAAAAGCTTGGTATCTCTGGCTTGTCCACCTTTAGATAGTCATAAGCAGAGAGAATGTGGTGGCACACTAATGAAAACTGACTGAAAAAATGACTTTAATAATGTGCACTTTCATCTTTAACATAAAAACTTCTTCAGATTCAATTCCATAAAAGTGACACCCACATATATACACATATAAATGTTTAAACCCAACGATAAAATTCAAGAAGTATTTATCATGTGACAGCCGAGCCTTTGACAAGAGACAATTCATTTAATTAGTACTGTACATTCAAGCAGAAATATGACCCTTTAAAAGCAATAAAATTCATGCTTGAAAATTAAATAAATAAGAAAGTAAATAAATAAATAAACAGATAAATACTTCGGATATATTATAAAGTAAAAATGTCTATAAATGGTTAAAAGGTATCTATGAAGTGTTTTTAACTTGAGCAAACATGCGATTGACACCTGTTCATTTAAACCTGGCCAGCTCCACACTTTTAAAAGCAATTGCCAGTATCATTCATGTTTATCCAGGAGCAGTGTCCACGGACACCAGTCTCTATCATTCAGGGGTACTTTTTCCAATACTGCAAATTTGAAGTCATGTCCTGGGCTCCCTTGTTCAAGTTGCAATAGTGAATTAGTGTCCTTTTCGATTTTTGCAGTCATATATGTGCTCAAAGACTCCTTCCTTGAATCTACACTCAGTTTTTCCAATGTAGCAACCAGGGCATGATGTGCAAAATATGCAATAAACCATCCATGGCTGATTACAATTAAATGACCCCCTAATTTTAACTACATTATTAGAAATAGTACACTTATTGCCTACTAACATTTATGTAAATATTTACATTGAGCACAATGAACACACTTCTTCATGCTATCATGTTCTTTCCTGAATGTTCCAATGGAATTACCCATACCTTTTTTCAAGAGGCTTTTAAGGTTAATTCCTCTCTTATATACCACATGTGGTTTTATCCCCAAATTTTCTCTAGCACTACGATCATTGCTTAGTATGGGCCAGTTTTTGCACAAAAATATCTTTAATCAAAGTGCTATCCACAGAGAAAGTAGTATGTACTTCTAAAATAGCCTTGATAGTTAGAATGCATGATGTTCTGGGTATCATCATATTATCAAATACATTCCTATTATTATGTAGTATTGGTGCAAAAACCTTTTGTTCCCATTTATTGCTGACTTTGTACATAAGGTTGTCAATAAAATCCATTGGATACCTGTGTTTCCTAAACATATCTGTTAACACAAAACATTCATCCCAAAAGGCTTCAAAAGGCTGACAGCAAGGACAAATTGCCCCTTGACTACTTCTCTTTTTGGGGAAGTGGGTGTGAGCTGGAATATGTAGGAAACTGTTAGAAGATCTCCATCCCAAAGCATGAAAATATTGTCCAAGAAGCATGTATAAAGCTTCCAGGATGAAAAAAAAAAATTAGAAGTAAACAAGTATTTCATCTCCCACTGAATCATAATGATGTTATCAAACAACCCCCCACATGCTGACCCCATTGCGATTCCCTTCTTTTTTTGTAACTATATAGGAAAATGGATCAACTTTCTACTTTTGAACATACAGACAGTACAAATGGAAACGCAGTCCTGGCAGGTAATTACTCTGTCAGCAATGCTGTTTCTGACATCAATTTATTGTGACCAGTCTTAAACAATTATGCAAATGGTCCCGCAGTTCTTAATTAATAGATACAATCCCACACAAACCTGGTAGCAAGTCAACATACTGAGGGTACTACCGTTATAGCTAGATTAAGTGAATTTGACTATAAACTGTCAAAAATTAAGAGATTACAACTAGAGAACTCCTTTTTAATGGAATGTATTATGGTTTATATGGTATCAAAAGGTTTACTGATGTGGTGATTCCCACTGGTATTTTGACTGATTCTCCACTGCATAAGGACTTATTAGTTTTATTCGACAGACATAGCTGTGAATACATGAATTTTCTCATGAAATATAATACTAAATTGATCAATGATTTGATTAAAGATATTCACAGCCAGGATTCCCTGATAACAAAAGATTTCCACTATAAAGCACTTAAATTTGAATGTGCATGTATTTGAAGGAGCATAGATGAACAGGTGCAAAGTGTTCAGAATCACAAGCTCAAAAAAATGGAAAGGGATAGAAGGGATTGCACAAGTAAAAAGGTGTACCCTGCACCTCCAACTTCGCAAAATGGGGTACCAGATTCATTAACAATAACCAGCAAAAAACTTAGTGGAAAGGTGTGAAATGTTGAATTACCAGTATGAGCAAAATCCAGCAGCAACTTACATCAATGGAAACAATGTTTTTTTTTCGAACAGGATGGTCAGCCACAGTTGAGAAGGTCAGAACAAATCAGGGAGAAACAGCAGTATTCCAACAATCAATCCAGGACCAGATATTACACCAAGCTCCCATGGAGGTGCAGATTGAGTGGCCAGAAAAGGACACAGAGGAACGAGAACTGTCACTAAATACAGAAATACAAGACTGGGACGTTTCGCAGTTCCTACTGTGAAAAACGACAGTAAGGATTTTCTTGTCTATAATTATTCCTCTTGCCACATTGACTTAAATGTTGTGATTTGTTCACAAGGAGTTTAACTTTTATACTGAATAAACTTAAAGACATGACAAATAGACTCATGGACCTCAAGCAATATGTACGTAAGCTAAACTTTCACATGATGTTCCAACATATGTATGAGGCATTGGATACATTGAGTGTATCTAGTACATTTAACTTCCATATGCATCCAGTCACCCAACTGAGAATGTGTGAGTTAGATATTAGGAGAGAATTAAATTTGACTTCTAAGTATGGTATTTACAGTAATCTTACTGTTGATACAAAATGTAGAATACAAAAATTTAAGAATAATTCTGAGATTCGAATTATGAAGCAAGATAAGGGGGGGGTGGAATTGTTGTCATTGATATGACTGATTATTCTAATAGATGAGAAAACTTTTGGCACAATATACTTACAGTAGTGCATCCATCAATGAAATGAAAGGTGCATACAGGAAAATCAAGACTAACCTGGAGACCTTATTTATTGACAAACAAATGTGGAGGAGGACAATTATTTGAAAGTAGTTAGCTCCATGACCCCCTCCATTTTTCTGGTGCCAAAAATTCATAAAAATATTGAACAACCCCAATGCAACCAATCTTGGATACTCGAGCATCAATTACTCACCCTTGTGCTAAATTCCCGGATGAAAAACTAAAATTATTAGTTTTGCAAGAGGAACATGTGTGCTGCAACTCCTAGGAATTCCTATGTAAGATGAATTTGATACTACTCAAGGAATCTTACATGTTTATTATGATATATGTAAAGGACCTGAATACAGTGATATCACACCAACACGAACTGGTGAGTTGAATGGCTCAGTGAATTCTTACATAAAAAAGGTGTCCAATAGGACCAGATCAATCTTTATGAGAATTTGCTAGAGATTGTATTTGAAAATAACTATTTGATGTTTGAAAAACAACTATATTAACAGAAAAAGGGAGTCTCTATGGAGTTAGCATGCAGGTGATTGTTTACTAACATCATTATGATTCAGTGAGGGAGGAAACACTTGTTTACTTCTGAAATTTGTTTCATCCTGTATGTTTTATACATGCTTTGTGGATGATATTTTCATGCTTTGAGATGGAGATAAGGAGAATTTTCTTAAGTTTTTGGACTATATCAACAGCGGTACAGATGTTCTCAAATTCACATACACATGCCATGATGATAATATAGCCTACTTAGACATTTGTTTAATGAAGGGCATGAGCAAACAGATGTTTTTGTCAAAACTCCATAGCAAGGCTACCTATTCTAACAGTTTCCTACATTTTTCCAGCTCACACCCACTCCCTCAAAAAGAGCAGTATTCAAAGGGCAGCTTGTCCATGCTGCCAGCATGGTTACCCTCGATGAATCCTTTTTGGATGAGTGTTTTGTGTTAAATGATATATTTAAGAAATGAGGGTATCCAATGGATTTTATTGACAACTTTATGTACAAAGTCATTAATAAACAGTAACAAAAGGTTTTTACACCAATACTACATAATAATCGGATTGTATTCAATTATACGATCTGCAACACTAGGGCTTATAATGCCTTGAATATTACTCATTCTAACAATCAAGGCCATTTTAGAAATGCATTTATCACTACTTTCTCAGTGGATAGCACTTTGATTAAAGAAATTTTGGTGAAAAACTGGCCCATACTAAGGAATGACCATAGTGTTAGAGAGAACATGTGGTTAATACCATATGTAGTATATAAGAGAGGAATGAACCTTATAAGCCTGTTGGAAGAAGGTATGGGCAGTTCCATTGGGACATTGAGGAAAGAACATGATAGCATGAAGAGGTGGGGTCATTGTGCTCAATGTAAATACATTTCGGTGGACAATAATTGTACTATTTCCAATAATGTTGTTAAATTTGGTGGTCATTAATTGTAATAAACCATGGGTGGTTATTGTTCATTTTGCACATCACGCCCTGGCTTCTACATTGGAAAAACTGAGTGCAGACTCAATGAAAGAGTCTACGAGCATATATACAACATCAAAAAGTGATAGGACACTAATGCACTATTTAAACATGTTAAGAGAACAGAGGACATGACTTCAAGTTTGCAGTATTGGAACAAACACCCTTGAATGATAGAGGAAGATCCATGGATACTGCTCCTTGAGAAACATGAGCTGTGCTGGGAATTACTTTTAAAAGTGGATAGCTGGCCAGGTTTAAATAAACAGGTGTCAGTCATATGTTTGTCAAGCTAAAAGCACTTCATAGATAACTTCTGACCATTTATAGACATTTTAAAATATATCATAAGTATAAGTATATAACTTTATAATAAATCCTAACTATTTTTGTATGTGTTTATTTCTGGCATAAATACGTATGTTTGCACATGTTTGAACTTGTTTTATATCAGCAGATCCTATTTGGGTTTCCTGCAGACTACTACAGCACCAGAAATGAGAAAGAGAGACTTTTTTGTGCTATCCACAAGTACTATTTGTTGAATTTTCTATTTTTTGATGATTCTGATCATTTTTAGTACCTGCACTTCTCAGAAAGCTTAAAAAGTAGACTAGCTACTTATTTCACTGTATTTCTACCTGTAAGTCGTTTTTCAGTTGTGCACTTGCCTTGCTTTATTTAAAAAGTTTAAATTTTCAAATTTCTAATTTTGCAAAGTTTTGAGTTTACTCTTCTGGGCTATACACTCAAGTGCATTAGCCTTCTTGTGCTTATTTACTGTATAACTGCATTGTTTAGCCTGATTTAACAAAAAAAAAAAAATTCTATCTTGTTTGCTAATTTCCTTCCTTTTCTAACTAGTATAGTCCAGCTTCCAGGCTTTGCTGGTTTCAGGACTTTAGTTTCAGTGTTCAGAGCTATCCAGACCTTGCTGTGGTAGAGGGAGGTCCTATTGCTTACCAGTGAGAGTGGGAAAATTGTACTGCCTGTCTGACACTAAAGGAGTGGTTTCCAGCTCTGAAATTGGAATTTTACTGGCAATTTTGGGCTGATTTATATCCCTTTCATCTTTCTGGCATAAATGCACACATTTGTACACCGCAGGGCTAAGGTTAAACTATTCCCAGTGCCAGAAAGTCTGCTCTTTGAATTTTCCCTTAGAACTAACTAGTTTATCAGCAGTAACAGTAAATTATGTATACCTGTGACTAGCACTTGCTCTAAAACTTGCTAAAAAGCACTAGAAAGCCTTAATTTGTTACAAGCATTCACCTCTCCTTGGTAAAAGGAGAAAATAGTGGTAGGCACTAGACAGCCTACAATTGCAAGTGCCTTGCCAAAAAGTAAGGGAAAACAGGTTTTGTACTACACAAAGAAAGGACCTAACCAGGCATGTCCAGTGGTTAGCTTCCTGTGATTTCTCCTGTTCACCTGGTGAATCTTATCATACTGGGGCAATTCAGCAATTGCCTCATGTACATAGGCAACCCTCTACTCCTACCACAAAACACTGTGAGAGATGCACTTACATAGCCAAACTGGAATCAAAGCTCTCTCCAGCCAAGATTGTGCTAAACAGTCAAGAGGAGAAGGTTAACACCCACACAACACCTCAAACAACACATAGTCTTTCAAAACCCACACTACCAAAACCCACACATAGCAACACAAAACCCACATATGCAGAGGCTCTTAACATTAACCTGCCCAAGCAACAAGGAACTCCAAAGCTGAAACACAGACAAACAACACCCCCAAAGACAACCAAAGTGTCACATAGCTCACAACACCAGTGTGCTACCCAACAGCAGTCCCTAAGGCAAGACAGCGTACCCAACACTTTAGTCATAGGTGACTCTATAGTCAGGCACACTGATGTCCCACTCACCAAGCTGAACAAGAAGAAAATTGCAGCTAGTTGCCTGTCGGGTGCCAGGATTCACCACATAACGCATGAACTGAAGTCACTCCACAACAGGTACAAACATGACTCTGTCATTGTCCATGTTGGATTGAATAACTTGAGACGTACCTCCCTGGACTACATGAAGAGAGACATGGAAGAGCTCTTGGATCATGTAGCCCAGGCAGGTATGACCCTAGCCCTGAGTAGCATCCTGCCATTGCCCAGAAGGATACCACAGTATAAGGACAAAATGATTGACTTCAATAATTGGCTAAGCTTCTGGTGTCATTCAAATGGGAACCAGTATCTGTCTGCCTGTTATGACATGATCGACAAACCACGATGCTTTGCAAGAGATGGTTTGCACCTGTCACCCCTGGGATTCAAATTACTGGCTAAGGCTCTTACCACCCCTATAGTGCCTATTTTAGGCAAGGTTCAAAGGACAAAAATCCCACCATAACCGGTGCAAGCAAGCAAAATTTGAAGGTAATGCTACTCAATTCTAGAAGTCTAAACCTCAAGATGCACTCTCTTGAGGCTTTCCCAAAAAGGGAGAACATCGATATCTGTGCAGTAACTGAGCTCTGGTTCAAAGCTCCATACAGAACCCCTGCAATACCAGGCTACAACTCATACCACACTTTATGGCCACCAAACCAAGTCCAAAACACTAACGGTGGAGGAGTATTCATATTCACCAAGGATATTAACACCTCCAGGCTGGTTGCCCAATGCAATGCATCTGAAATTCTCCAGGTGCAACTAACATTAGATAAGACTGCAATACAAATTGTAGCTTATTACAGATCCCCCACCATGCCCCAAGATTCTCATTACATCTTTCTAAACATACTGGAAAATATTAAGATACAACCAAATACCCTAATACTGGGTGATTTCAACTACCCTGCCATAAAATGAGAAAACTACTTCTGTACCAACACCTTTGCTCAGTGGTTTATGGAATTCATAAATTCCAACACCTTACAGCAACTACTTCATAGTCCCACCAGGGGTACAAATATTCTAGACCTGGTCATTACCAACATGGGGGATCAATGCTCCACACCAGTGGTCACCCCCTCATTGGTCAGGTCAGACCATAAGCTAATCACCCTTGACATTTACATCCCACCCCCAACATCCTTTAAGGAAACTTCCATAAAAAACTTCTCCAAAGCCAACTTCATGCTTCTCAAGTCAGAAGTAATAAACTTCATGACACCCATGCAGATGGGAACTGGATGTTCAACTGCTGAATCTTGCACTAAGGTGCTGTACAAGCACATTCACTCGTGCATGGACTGAGTCATCCCAAATAGAACCAAGATGCTGTCCGCTAAAAAAAAGGAAGCCAATCTGGTGGTCCCCTGCCATAAACAAGCTGTACAACAGAAGGAAGAAACTGTTGCAGAAAAGAGGAAGAACCCAGGATTTAAAAAACTCCCTCACCAGCATCAGTAGAAATCTGAGATCCCTCATAAAATCTTCCAAAGCTAGTTCCAAAAACACAAAGATTGCAAAGACAACCACAAGGCATTCTATAGCTATGTCAAGAATCTAAATGGCAATACTCAGATCTGCTCTGAGCTACAGCAGAATGGCACTAGATATACTGATACCAAGAATATTGCCAATATCCTGGCAGATAGATTCAGTGTCAACTTCACCACCCTCTCACCCCCCTAAAAGGCCCATCTCAATATTGAAAGAATGCCAAATTCCAGTAATTATGGACACTCAGGTAAAAACCGCACTCTCCAAAGCCAAGAATACAGCATCCATGGGACCAGATGACATCCCAGCTGTGTACTGCATGAACTACAAAATGAACTGGCACCTTACCTATGTGTCATGTTTAATCATAGCCTTACCTCAGGCTTCATGCCCACAGAGTGGCGCACAGTTACAGTCATCCCACTCCACAAGGAGGGATCCATTTTGGATTCCAGGAACTACTGTCCCATCAGTCTGATGAACCTGATCTGCAAGGCCATGGAATGTATTATCATGGAACTTATAAACAAAGACATTGTCAACCTTCAAACACTGGACCCCACCCAGTTTGGGTTCATGAAGGGCCGATCTTGCCTCCTGAACCTGATCAACTTCTTCAAATTAGTCTCCAGAGCTATGGACGTGGGTAAGGTGGTCCACGCAGCCTACTTGGACCTCGCCAAAGCTTTCAACACTATCCCCCACTCTGGAATCATAAATAAACTTACTAAGCTTGGCATTAATCCCTACATTACTTGATGGGTTGCAAACTGGCTTACTGACAGAGCACACACTGTAAAAGTAGCCGACTCCAAATCCAGCTCCAGACAAGTGACAAGTGGTGTACGCAAGGTTCTGTCCTGGGACCACTCTTGTTTGGCATCTACTTCTCTGAAGTACAGGCCAACACGAGGGTCTCTGGCTTACAAAGTTTGTAGATGACTGCAAGCTGGGAGCCATTATTTAAGCCCCAAATGATGTGGATATACTACAAAAGGGCCTTACCGAAACAGATGCTTGGTGCCAGAGCCATGGGCTCAAGCTAAATGCCAAAAAATGTATAGTTGTCCCCTTTGGGCAAAACCACATACCTATGACCTACCGCATAGGTGGCAGTACACTAAACACTGAAAGTGTGATAAGAGACCTGGGGACACAGGTGGACAGTGGTCTCACCTTTAATAAACACATAGCCACAACACTTAGAAAATCCTTCTACATGGCACACCTCATCACTAATGGCTTTTCATCCAGAAAAAAGGAGGTCGTTGTCCCTCTGTACTCATCCCTCATTTGACCCATTATAGAATACAATGCCCAGTAACAGGTACAAGTATGCAAAATCTGAAGGTAATGCTACTCAATGCTAGAAGTCTAAACCTCAAAATGCACTCTCTCGAGGCACTCCTAAAAATGGAGAACATCAATATCTCTGCAGTAACTGAGAAATAGTTCAAGGCTCCAGAGAGCACCCCTGCAATACCAGGCTACAAGTCTTACCACACTTTTTGGCCACCAAACCAGGACCGAAACACTACAGGTGGAGGAGTGTCCATATTCACCAAGGATATTCACACCTCCAGGCTAGTTGCCCAACAGAATGCATCCAAAATTCTCCAGGTGCAACTAACACTAGGTAAGACTGCAATCCAAATTGTAGTTTGCTACATATCTCCCACCATGCCCCAAGATTTTCACTACACCTTTCTAAACATACTGGAAAATATTAAGATACAACCAAACACCCTAATACTGGGTGATTTCAACTACCCTGCCATTAACTGGAAAAACTACCCGTGTACCAACACCTTTGTCCAATGGCTCTTGGAATTCATAAATTCCAATGCCCTGGATCAACTAATCCATAGTCCCACCAGGGGCTCCAATATCTTGGACCTGGTCATTACCAACATGGGAAATTGATGCTCCACACCAGTGGTCACCCCTTTGTTGGTTAGGTCTGACCATAAGCTAATTACCTTTGACATCCACATCTCACCCCCCCCCCCCCCCAGTAAGGAAAGATCTGTAAAAACTTGTCCAAGGCCAACTTCATGCTACTCAAGTCAGAAGTAACAAACTTCATGACACCCATGCAGAAGGGAACTGAAAGTTCGACTGCTGAATCCTACACTAAAACACTATAGGAGCACATCCACTCGTGCATGAATCGTGCCATTCCAAATAGAACCAAGATGGTCTCCTCCAAAAAAAGGAAGCCAATCTGGTGGTCCCATCATAAACAAACTATTCAACAGAAGGAAAAAACTGTTGCAGATAAGAGGAAAATCCCAGGATGCAAAAAAACTCCCCTACCAGCCTCAGTAAGAAGCTGAGATCCCTCATAAAATCCACCAAAGCTAGTTACGAACATAAAATTGACAAAGATTCCAAAGACAACCACAAGGCATTCTATAGCTATGTCAAGAATCTAAATGGCAGTGCTCAGATCTGCTCTGAGCTACAACAGAATGGCATTAAATATACCGATTCCAAGGACATTGCCAATATCTTGGCAGATTGATTCAGTTCCAACTTCACTCCCCTGTCACCCCCTAAAGGGCCCATCTCAATACAGAAAGATTGCCAAATTCCAGTAATCACAGCCACACAGGTAAAAGCCACATTCTCCAAAGCTAAGAATACAGCATCCATGGGACAAGACGACATCCTGTGTACTACATGAACTACAAAATGAACTGGCACCTCACCTAAGTGTCATGTTTAATCATAGCCTCACCTCAGGCTTCGTACCCACTGAGTGGTGCACAGCTTTGGTTATCCTACTCCACAAGGGCAGATCCACCTTGGATCCTGAGAGCTACCATTCCATCTGACTGATGAGCCTGATCTGCAAAGCCATGGAACATATTATCATGGAACTTATAAACAAAGACATTGGCAACCTTCAAATACTTGATCCCACCCAGTTTTGGTTTGTGATGTGCTGATCATGTCTCCTGAACCTGATTGACTTCTTTGAATCAGTCTCCAGAGCCATGGATGAGAGTAAGGCAGTCCACACAATCCATCTGGACCTTATCAAGGCCTTCAACACCATCGTCCACTCTGGAATCATAGATAAACTTACTAAGCTGGGCATAAATCCCTACATCACTCGATGGGTTGCCAACTGGCTTACTGACAGAACACACACTGTAAAAGTAACCGACTCCAAATCCAGATCTAGACAAGTGACAAGTGGAGTACCTCAGGGCTCAGTCCTGGGACCACTCTTGTTTGTACCAATGAATTACCATAGGTGGCAGTACACTAAACACAGAAAGTGTGATAAGAGACTTAGGAACACAGGTGGACAGTGGTCTCACTTTCGATAACCACATTGCTACAACAATCAGGAAATCCTTCTATGTGGCACACCTCATCACTAAGGGTTTTTCATCCAGGAAAAAGGGAGGTCATTGTCCCACTGTACTCATCATCCCTCATTAGACCCATCATAGAGTGCAACGCCCTGTTTGGTATGTACCTCACAAGGCATCTGCAACAACTGAAAAGGCCACAGAAACACCTCACTAAAAGAATCACAGGCCTAAAGCAGATGCCCTATACTGACCGACTAAAAAAACTCCAGCTATACTCTGTTGCTATAGCATCTACTCAGAGGCGATCTCTGCTTAACATACAAGGACATGTCAAACACAAAGCTGTTGGACATGTTACACTTAAAGAAATCCCAATCTTTCAGAGCCACACACTCCAGGGATCTAAACCTTGTCATCAGAATGAACAAAACATGCTGGAGGGATAGGTTCCTGACCCAGAGATTCCCCATATGCTGGAGTAGACTGCCCATACATGTCAAGCAGAGCCCCTCCTTTGCCTCTTCAAAAGGAACCTTGATGACTGGATGGGAGATAGGAAATTTACCCTGGGGATCACGTTAGTCGCCCTGCTAGACAGGGGTTCAGGGAAGTAAATATTGCGGGAAGAAATAGCTAGGAAATTGTTATGGCCAGACTTTTATGGGCCCTAGGGCCGATAGCCTAGTACCAATCTATGAACATCTGAACCTATGGTATGTACCTCACGAGACATCTGCAACAACTAAAAAGGCTGCAGAAATACCTCACAAAAAGAATCACAGGCCTAAAGCAGATGCCTTATGCTGACCATCTAAATAAACTCCAGCTATACTCTGTTGCATATCGCCTACTCAGAGGTGATATCTGACTAACATACAAGGTCATGTCAAACCCAGAGTTGTGGGACATGCTACACTTAAAGAAATCACAATCCCTCTGAGCCACACGCTCCAGGGATCTTAACTTTGTCATCGCGATGAATAGAACATGCTGGAGGGATAGGTTCCTGACCCAGAGACTCCCCATACTCTGGAATAGGCTGCCCATACATGTCAGGCAGAGCACCTCAATTGCCCTCTTCAAGAGGAACCTTGACGACTGGAAGGGAGATAGAAAATTCACACCGGGGATCACAATAGTAGCCTGCTAGACAGGGGTCCAGGAAAGTAAATATTTGTGGGAAGCAATAGCCAGGGAATCATTATGGCTAGGCTTGTGTAGCCTAGTACCTACTTATGAACCTATGAACCTATTTTTCAAGCATGAATTTTATTGCTTTTAAAGGGTCATGTTTCTGCTTTAATGTAGATTACTGATTAAGTGGGTTGTCCCTTGTTGAAGGTTTAGCTGTCATATGATGGATACTTCTTGAATTTTATCGGTGGGTTTATGTGTTTATATAAGTATATATGTGGGTGCTACTTTTATGGAGTTCAACCTGAAGACATTTTTATGTTAAAAATGAAAGTGCTCATTATTAACATCATTTTTTCTGTCCGAAGTCAGTCTTGATTAGTGTGCCACAACTTTCTCAGTTTCTTTTGTGGTTCAGTCAGTGTTATAGTCATAAGTAGCACTGTCCAAGTCATAACTGGTTGCAATGTACTTCAAGCAAAAATTGATCTAACAATAGACTATATTAATTTAATTTTTATTGGTACTGACAAAAAATTCCCCATTGCTCAGGTACTGCAGCATTTTTTGGGACTACATTAAACAGTCCATTAAAACAACAGCACCACCTTTGTCATATTGCATTATTTTAATCAACCTATTTCCACTTAGTTCTTTGATCAGTTTTGCCTCCTCTTTCATTAAGTTATAATAAATAAAGATTGAGTGGATTTGAAAGATCTAAAGTTCCTTTTACATGCAGATCCAAAAGGCCACTAATGAAGCATTTAAAGGATGGTTAAAAAACACACCATCTTGGTCAGCAAAATGCTCATTGTCTTAAAAAAAAACAGGTTCAATTTATGAACAAAAAGCTTCAAATCCAATAAACTCTCCACTAAATCAAATTTAGAAACAGGGACAAAAGTAATCCCCTTACAAAACAAGTCCTCATGTAAGTGGGTGACTTTGAGGTAACTGTAATTGTAAATGTTAAATCCATTGAAATTGAACTCAATATCTTGACCTGCAAATCAAATATTCAGTGATGTCACTGATGCTGTCTCCAGGTCCTTACCCTCTTCTTGGGAGATTGAGCTAACCTTGACTGTGTTCTGCAATCATCCAATTAAGAGTCCAGACTCTGTTGCTGAGACTTGTTGTTCTTGTCCACATTCTGGATTCTTAAGGATCTCTGGGGCATGTTCATTTCCTCTAAAAAAAATTCCATTGTAGGTGCCCGCTCTGGAACTGTCAAGACTATTCAGACCTGTATGCTCACTGTCAAAAATTGGCTCTGTACTGGTAAAGTTAATAACCAGATGGTGGGAGTATGCCTGTTTGGCTTCATACTGTTCCCTGTTATTCTCCAATTTTTTCAACTTCCTAGTTCTAATGATAATACATTATTTGTCAATCCTGTAAAAGATATATAAATAGTCACAGTCCATCATGTTAAACAACAAGTCTGATGTAATTTCCTCCTGTACCAATTTAATATCTTTCTGTAAAATTTCCAAGAAGCACTCATTTTCCTTTGCTAGGATATCCATAAATCTTAAACCAGTCTTTAAAAAACATAATAGTTCATTATGAAAAGAAAAGCCTTCTGTAAGCCATTCTAGTACTTGCAGCCACTCTCACAAATGAAATGTTTTTGTGTGTATCTTGCACTTTTCTTGGAGTCTACTTATTTTAAGTTTGTATAGTTGCAGACTGAATTGTTGTTTGTTTTTTTTATAGAGGAGCCACTAATAATCAATCAGCAGTTCATCGGTGATGGCATACATTGCTTGCTATATCCTGTATTGAAGTAAGGTAAAGGTGGGTATCATTAGCATAAGAAACACTACAAAATGCTAATATTTCTATGCAAATTGATCAATGGCACTGTGAACTTCCTGAAAAGAAGAGGGCCTAGGACTGGTAGTTTGGTAGCCTGCAATCTGCGGGAAGTTAGTGTGGATTTCAATCTAAAACAGTCCTCTGTGAAACGGTCTGAAATGTAGAAAGCAAATCATGAACAGCAGATGAAATGCCACAGTGAGATCTTAGATGCTTACTTAAGATGCTGTAGTAAGCAATATCAAGTACTGCTCTGAGATCTACCAGGATCAAATTCACAGATGATTTTGCGTTTCTTAGTAGATCATTCACTAGACCCCAGTCCCATTATGAGAGCAAAACCTACACTCATAAGAGTGTGCAAGTCTGTTTTCTATCAGATGAAACTAAAGTTATGTAGAACAACTTTCTCAATGACCTAAGGGAGGAATGAGATGGTAGTTACCAAATATATTAACAGGGACAAGGATTTCTTAAGATACAATAATGTGTACACAGAGGTGTACACACCGTGGTATAGTTTCATGAGTCAGCACCTGCCCTAATATGGTGCTGCATGACTATCTTCCACAGAAACATGCAGAAACATGCAACACCACCAGCACTGCCATATCATGTACTCACTCATGTCTCTCAATAACAGGTACTGTTATGACTCAGTAATAGTCCATGTTGGTGTGAATGACTTCAGATGTACCTCTCTGGGCTATATCAAGAGAGGTATGATTGCACTCGCTGAATATATGTCCCAGTCAGGTTAGCCTTAAGCAGCCTTAAGCAGCATCCTACTGTCACCCAGAATGATGCCTCAATATATACAGCAAATGCCTGACTTTAACAATTGGCTTAGTTTTTGGTGTCATTCCAAGGGGATCCAGTTCCTGATAGCCTGTCAGAACATGATTCACAGACCACAATGCTTTGCCAGAGATGGCTTTCATCTCTCTACCCTTGGCTTAAGGCTTCTGGCAAAGGCTCTTGCCTCCCCCATAGTGCCTGTTTTAGGCAAAGTGATGAGACAAAATTACCAACGTGAAAAATTCTTCTAAACAAAATTTAAAGGTCATGCTCCTAAACACTAGGAGTCTTAACATAAAACTGCACTCATTGCAAGCATTCCTCATCCTGAAAGATGCTGACATTTGTGTAGTTACCGAAACCTGTTTCGAAGCTGTAGAGAGCACACCAGCCATACCAGGTTACTCATCCTACCATTCATTCAGACCCCAAATGGAGGTCTACAAAGCCAAAGGAGGTAGAGTTTCAATATTTATCAAGGACATGCACACCTCCAGACTGTTCAAACAGTAGGATGCACAGGAGTCACTCCAGGTGCAGTTAACTGTTGACAAAACACCTATTGAAATCATGGACAGTTACAGACCCCGACAATGACTCAGGATGGCCACTTCACCTATTTAGACTCACTGAATCCATCAAGAGGCAACCCTCTACCATGATACTGGGTGAGTTTAACTACCCAACCATAGAGTGGCCCAGACATGAATGCCCAGAGATTCGTCAACATCGTGAGTGCCAATGCATTGGATCAGCTGGTCGACACCCTCATGAGAGGTGACAATATCCTGGACCTGGTATTAACCAACATGAGTAGCTGCTGTAGCACCCCTACAGTGTCATCCTCCTTGGTAAGATTTGGCCATAAAGAGATCATTTTCAAAGTCGCCATCTCCCCTGACCTCCCCCATTTCCAGGGTCAAACAAAAAAACTTTTCCAAAGCTGACTGCAACTTCCTGAGACCAGGTATAAGCAACTTCACAGCCACTGTCACTTCTGTTGGAACTAGCACTAATGTCCAAGCCTACACCCAAAAACTATATGAGCACAAACATATTTGTATGGACTCAGCAATACCTGACAGAATCAAAGCATCTTCATCAAGGAAGCGTAAACCTTTCTGGTAAACAGCAGCAATAAACAAACTCTATTATAAAAGGAAAAAAAATTGTTGTCCGGGACCAAGAAGGATCAGGTGCCAACTTGGAAGTAATCTTTCTTTTGTCTGAACAAGCAAATAAATTCACTGGTGAAATTCTCAAAGGCTAACTTTGAGTCCAAATTGGGCACATGCACTAAGGACAATCACAAAGCCTTCTTCACATATGTTCGCAATCTCAAAGGTAACACCCAAATCTGCTCTGAACTGGTGGTCAAGAACACCATATACACAATTTTATTTATTTTACTTAACATTTGTTTACCGGAAAAGTCCGACTTGGAATTAAACCAATTTTCAGTGGACGCCCAGGGAGAAATGCTCCAGATGCATGTCTTTATAAAGTGGGAGGAAACCAGTGCACCCGGAGGAAACCCACATGAACACAGTGAGAACATGCAGACTCCACACAGAAGGCATCCCAGCTGAGAGTCAAGCCAGAGAACCTCTTGCTGTTAGGTGACAACACAACCTTTGCACCACTGTACCATTCACAAACAACATAGATATAGCCAACCTGCTGGCAGACAGGTTCATTGAAAACTTCACCCTCCTGTCCCCCCATCAGTAAACCAGGACATCCCCAGCACCTGCCGCCTCTGCTCATCACCAGATAGCAGGTCTTTAATGCCCTTTCAAAGGCAAAAAATACAGCCTCATAGGACCCAAACACATCCCTGGCTGTATCCTACATGAACTCAAGCAAGAGCTCTCAGCACCATTAGGCAACCTATTCAACCAAAGCCTAAGCATCAATTTCATCCCAGCCGAATGGAGGACAGTCACTGTCATCCTTCTGCACAAAGGTGGAGCATCCACTGAGCCAAGCAATTGTTTAACCAGCCTGATCTGCAGGGCCATGGAACACTTTATCATGGACCTTATAAACAAGGACATTGGCAAACTCCAAGCATTTGTCCACACACAGTTTTGTTTTGCCAAAAAGAGATCATGCCTGTTAAACTGGTTAAACTTCTTTGAAACAGTCAGCAAAACCAGTCATGAGAGGAAGATGGTGTACACCACCTACCTTGACCAAACCAAAGCCTTCAACACTATTCTCCACTCAGGCATAACAAATAAACTCTCCCATCTAGGCATCAACCCATATGTTACCAGATGGGTAGCTAACTGGCTCACTGGTAGAACCCACTCAGTCAAAAAAGGGGAAGCCACCTCTAGTAGTTGACCTGTAATGGGCAGTCTACCCAAAGAATCAGTCTTGGGGCATCTACTGTTTGGGATGCACTTTTATGAGGTGCAAGCCAAAACTAGTGGTTTGCTTCTGACTAAGTTTGCAGATGACACCAAGCTGGATGTTGTATTAAATATCCCTAGTGATGTGAACATCCTCCAAGAAGGCCTTACCCAAACTAATGACTGGTGCCAGAAGCTTGGCCTCAAACTGAATGCCAAAAAATGCATCATTATCCCCTTTAGGGAAAATGGCATCCCTACTAATTAATACATTAATAACAACATACTAAGCATGCAATCAGTTGTGAGGGACTTTGCACCCAGGTTGATTGCAACCTGACATTTGACCACCACATTGCCTCCATTGTACGGAAGGCTTTCTAGGCATCCCACCTCATAAGTAAGGGCATTTGATCCAAGAGCAAGGAGGTTATAACATCAATATACTCTTCCCTTATCAGACACATTATCAATTAGAATGCCAAGCACATGTAGCATCTGTACAGACCACAAAAGTTTCTGACCAGGAAAATCCAAGGTATCAAACACCTATCCTTTACAGATAAGCTAAAAGCCCTGTCCCCCTACTCAACCTTGTACAGACTGCTCAGACGTAGGCCATCGCAGACCCAGTCTTGATGGAGTTGCTGCATATCCATAAGTCAAACTCCACTTCCACAACCTAGACGCAAGGCTTAAACCTGTCTAAACCTGTTCTGTGACATTAATAGAACTTGTTGATGGGATAGATGTGTGTCCCAAAGACCCCCATCTATGGAATAGACCATTTCTATGTCAAGCAGAGTACCTCACTAGCCCTCTTTAAGAGGAACCTGGATGACTGGACTGGAAATAGAAAATACACCCCTGTAACCTCATTGTGTCCCTGCTGGACAGGGGAAACAGGTGCTGACTTTGTGGGAACATGGGTGAAATTCTTGGCTAGGCTTATAAGGGCCTCTGGCCCAATAGACTAGTATCATCCTATGAAACTATGAACATATCAACCATGTAGAGTTATCATCATGACAGTGCTGAATGCTAATGAGGCATTCTAGAGGCAGAAACATATGCCAATTAACCATGACCTCACTCTCTGGAACTACATCCAGAAAGGCATCTGCATGGCCAAGTGATTTGAGAAGTCACTCAACCATTATTTTATTTATTTTATTTATTTATTTATTTATTTACATTTGTTGACCGGGCTAGTCTAGCTGGATACATATCCCTTTTCAGTAGAGGCCCGAGGAGAAAAGCTCCAACATAAGTAAATTAATACATTCAAAATATTATAAAAAAAGATTAGTTTCACATTACAAAATAAGACATGAAAAAAAATAAATTGTGAATAATGTAACGTTTCATTAGAGTAGAAGTAAAAAAATAAACAAGTCTTAATGCTTTAGTAGGGTTCATGTGAAGTCAATCAAAACTAAAACAATTGAACATTAGGAAACTTGTTATAGTGTTGTTCATAAGATATGGGAGGGTAATTGTTAAGGAAGCAGGAGAGTAGGAAGCAGGGGAGGGGAGAGATGAAAAGTAAATTCAATCAGGCTTTGAGCAGGGGCAAAGCCAATGTATTTTAAGGTGGTCTCTAAGGTGTTTTTTAAAGATTAGAGAGGATGAGAGTGAGGTGAGTGTATTCGGAAGTTTGTTCCAGATTGTACCCACAACATTGGAGAAGAGGGAATCATCTGCTTTGTTATTAGAAGGGTTGCTGGCAATAAGAAGTTTATTAGCTGAGCGTAGTGTTGAAAGATTTTTATAAGGGGAGATCAGATTAGTAAGGATGGGAGTATTAGAAGGATGGTGCAGGATTTTTTGTGCAATCACAAGTTGATTGTATTGTAGTTGCTTTTGTAGTTCTAACCATCTGAGTTGTTTAAGGTTAAGGCAGTGATGAGTTCTGTATGGAGAGCCAGTGGCAAATCTGGTTATGTTATTGTCGCTAGTTTCAAGTTTGGTGAGATTATGTTTAGATAGATTGGTGTAAATGGCAGAAGCATAGAAAAGGGTGGAAGTAAGGTGAGTCTGGGCTATGGATTTCTTAGCTAGAGGTGTAAGGAAGGGTTTTATTCTATACAGGGAGCCTAATTTTTTATTAACAGTTTTTATAATATTATTAACATGGGCATCAAAGGTGAGGTTATGGTCAATAGTTATGCCAAGTAGTTGAGCAGTAGAATCGGGGGAAATGCAGGTTCCATTGTCAGAGGTAATAGTGAAGTGGAACTGAAGAGATTTTATGGTGGGAGTAAAGAGTAGTAGCTTAGTTTTCTTAGGGTTAAGAAGAAGGCAGCGTTGTGTGAACCAGTTTTCAACTGTGTTAAATACATTTTGTGTAAGGGTGTGGAGAGGAAGAAGACTTGGCAGTACAAATAAGAGTAGAGTCATCAGCGTATTGTATACAGGTGGATTGTGGAAAAACAGTATGGAGATCATTAATAAAGATGGAGAAAATAAGAGGGCCTAGGATAGAACCTTGAGGAACTCCAGTGCTTACTGGGAGGTATGTGGATAGATTATTATCCCAGAGTACTGCTTGTTGTCTGTTTTCCAGATAAGATTTGAACCAAAGGATTGCTTGTGGGTCAAGAGATTGGGCTTTTAGCACATTGATAAGTAGGTTATGATTGACCATATCAAGCCATGTAGACCAGCATGGCAATCCCCAACATGCTGCGGTATTGAACATGGACAAAAGGATCTGTTCAACTACATACTATGATCATAATAGGGGGATCTGGTGTTGGAGATGCACTAGACCACCAGGGATAGCATTTAAAGTGCTGTACCAGCATCTAAAGAAGTATGGGATTGGAGGGTGATGGGATATACTACACTGCTTGGGATCACTCTGATATGCACATGCTGTACTGGTAACAAAGGCAGGGTGGGAACCGGAGGATGATGGAATACATTAGACAGCCTGGGATTTCTCTAATATGTACATGTTGTACTGTTAACAAAGGCAGTATGGGGATTGGGGGTTGAAGGATACACTAGACAATCAGGGTTCACTTTGACATACATGTACTTAGTACGGGATCAGGTGGAAACCACTAGACTCCAGGGAGCACTTATAAAGAGTCATGATGACATTAACAGCAGTCTGGGAATTAGAGAGGAGAGGGATACACTGCACACAAGGGATTACTCATAAAGTGTTGTAATGGGGAGGGGGATACGTTAGAGGCCTTCAATTACTCTTAAACAGCTGTGTGGGCACCATCAGTAGTATGAGGATCAGGGTAGGGAGATGCACTAGAACACAAGCACAGGATAGATACATGCCATAATGGCACTGCAACTAATAAGGGGTTAGTGAAACCACAGGACAACAGATAGATTAGGAACAGGTACTGGACTGTGGTGTGTGTGTGTGTGTGTGTGTGTGTGTGTGTGTGTGTGTGTGTGTGTGTGTGTGTGTGTGAGGGGGGAGTGTAGAGGGGAGGAATGCCTCTGCCTACATGAGCAACAGTGTACTACCACAACATGAAGGTCAGTAATGATCTGCACATCATAGTAGTACATATGATTCAGATACAGTGCAAATCACCTGATAATTAGATCTCAAATGGGCACATTACAGGTAAGGGCCTTTTTTGCATGAGTCATATAGCTCATTCTACACCCTTTAATGAATCCCAGTGATCATTTTTTTGTTTGTTTTGTCTAAGGCAATAAATAAGTTATCTGTCAGTGTAAATGAAAACATTTCGGTTCTCATGCAGGAAATTGTTCAAATAAAATAGTGGCACGTCTTTTTTTCCCTTTATTTAGGAGAGAAGAAAAACATTCTGTATTATGTATCTTGATATTGTGATCCAAATCATGAATTTCCTGAAAGAAAACTGTATAAATAAATGTATTTGACTATTAAGTTATATAAATAAATTATATAAACTTTAAATATCTTGACACATCAGTTATTTTTTCTTACTATTTAAATTACCTGTGGCAGAAATACAACAGCTGAAATATAAACCAACTGAGATTTTTTTCTCAATACAACAGTCTCTTATAAAAATGTATAGTAAAACTAGCATAATTCCACAACTACAGGAAAAAATCTAATAAAATAAGAAATACCAAAGTAAATTAAAAACAATACTATAACAACTTAATACTACTTATTATTTATTTTTATTTACTTTACATTTGTTGACAGGAATAGTCTAACTGGATACATGTCCTTTTTCAGTAGAGTCCCGGGGAGATAAGCTCCAACAGATTACAATACTACAAACATTCTGGTACTAGTTGTTATACAGATAAATACTACAAATTTCAACAGTTCAGAAATTTTCACAGTTTATACAAAATCTTGTTGCAAGCATTATATAAGATATTTTAGACTTTATATACAAAAGACTTTACTAGTAGCTAGTAACTAGTTGTTATACTGATACATACTTCAAGTTTCAACAGTTCAAAAATGATCACAGTTTAAACAAATCTTGTTGCAAGCTTTAGGTAAGATGTTGAAGATTTTATATACAGAAGACATTAACTAGATATGTTAAATTATCTTTATTAGGTTAAGATATATTTTACCAATGACAGGCCCTGATAGAGAAAAACAGACAGAGCAGGTATTAGGTCTTTAGTGAAGGTCACAGGGATATAGGATGAGATTAGTTTGGATTTGTACAGGGACTTAACCGATAGCTTTTAAAATGGAGTTTAAGATTGTGCTTAAAAAGTGAAAAAGAAGACAGTGATGTAAGTTCACGACGGAGTTGGTTCCAATATCTTCCAACTGCTTAAAAACCTCAGCTTTGGCTAGCTAAGATCTAGCTGTATTTAACTGGACGTATAAGAGAATTTAAGTACCTTTTTATCTACACTTTTTTCAAATAATACAGCATTTAAATTGATTTAATTGTGTTGCATGAATATTAACTGAATTGGAAGTTTTGACTCTGTTCTTCAGTTAGTGCTTGCTTGAACTTTATTGTCTGTTAGTAATTGGAGGTGTGGGGGTAGCCACATTCTTTGATTTCCTGTCAAAGCCTATTTAAGTGGTACAGTTTGAAATATTTTCTGCTTAAAAACCTCAGCTTTGGCCTGCTAAGATCTAGCTGTATTCAACTGGATGGGTAAGAGAATTTAAGTACCTTTTTATCTGCACTTTTTTCAAATAATACAGTATTTAAATTTATTTAATTGTGTTGCATGAATATTAACTGAATTGGAAGTTTTGACTCTGTTCTTCAGTTAGTGCTTGCTTGAATTTTATTTTCTGTTAGTAATTGCAGGTGTGGGGGTAGCCACATTCTTTGATTTCCTGTCAATGCGTATTTAAGTGGTACAGTTTGAAATATTTTCTGCTTAAAAACCTCAGCTTTGGCCGGCTAAGATCTAGCTGTATTCAAATGGATGTAGAAGAGAATTTAAGTACCTTTTTATCTGCACTTTTTTCAAATAATACAGTATTTAAATTGATTTAATTGTGTTGCATGAATATTAACTGAATTGGACGTTTTAACTATGTTCTTCAGTTAATGCTTGCTTGAATTTTATTGTCTGTTAGTAATTGCAGGTGTGGGGGTAGCCACATCCTTTGATTTCCTGTCAATGCCTATTTAAGTGGTACAGTTTGAAATATATTCTGCTTATAAACCTCAACTTTGGCCGGCTAATATCTAGCTGTATTCAACTGGATGTATAAGAGAATTTAAGTACCTTTTTATCTGCACTTTTTTCAAATAATACAGTATTTAAATTGATTTAATTGTGATGCATGAATATTAACTGAATTTGAAGTTTTGACTCTGTTCTTCAATTAGTGCTTGCTTGAATTTTATTGTCTGTTAGTAATTGTAGGTGTGGGGGTAGCCATATTCTTTGATTTCCTTTCAATGCCTATTTATGTGCTACAGTTTGAAATATTTTCTGCTTAAAAACCTCAGCTTTGGTCGGCTAAGATCTAGCTGTATTCAACTGGACGTATAAGAGAATTTAAGTACCTTTTTATCTGCACTTTTTTCAAATAATACAGTATTTAAATTGATTTAATTGTGTTGCATGAATATTAACTGAATTGGAAGTTTTGACTCTTTTCTTCAGTTAGTGCTTGCTTGCATTTTATTGTCTGTTAGTAATTGCTTGTGTGGGGGTAGCCACATTCTTTGATTTCCTGTCAATGCCTATTTAAGTGGTGCAGTTTGAAATATTTTCTGCTTAAAAACCTCAACTTTGGCCGGCTAATATCTAGCTGTATTCAACTGGACATATAAGAGAATTTAAGTACCTTTTTATCTGCACTTTTTTCAAATAATACAGTATTTAAATTGAGTTAATTGTGTCGCATGCATATTAACTGAATTTGAAGTTTTGACTCTGTTCTTCAGTTAGTGCTTGCTTGAATTTTATTGTCTGTTAGTAATTGCAGGTGTGGGGGTAGCCACATTCTTTGATTTCCTGTCAATGCCTATTTATGTGGTACAGTTTGAAATATTTTCTGCTTAAAAACCTCAGCTTTGGCTGGCTAAGATCTAGCTGTATTCAACTGGATGTATAAGAGAATTTAAGTACCTTTTTATCTGCACTTTTTTCAAATAATACAGTATTTAAATTGATTTAATTGTGTCGCATGAATATTAACTGAATTGGAAGTTTTGACTCTGTTTTTCAGTTAGTGCTTGCTTGCATTTTATTGTCTGTTAGTAATTGCAGGTGTGGGGGTAGCCACATTTTTTGATTTCCTGTCAATGCCTATTAAGGTGGTACAGTTTGAAATATTTTCTGCTTAAAAACCTCAGCTTTGGCCGATTAAGATCTAGCTGTATTCACCTGGACGTATAAGAGAATTTAAGTACCTTTTTATCTGCACTTTTTTTCAAATAATACAGTATTTAAATTGATTTAATTGTGTTGCAAGAATATTAACTGAATTGGAAGTTTTGACTCTTTTCTTAAGTTAGTGCTTGCTTGAATTTTATTGTCTGTTAGTAATTGCAGGTGTGGGGGTAGCCACATTCTTTGATTTCCTTTCAATGCCTATTTAAGTGGTACAGTTTGAAATATTTTCTGCTTAAAAACCTCAGCTTTGGCCGGCTAAGATCTAACTGTATTCAACTGAACATATAAGAGAATTTAAGTACCTTTTTATCTGCACTTTTTTCAAATAATACAGTATTTAAATTGATTTACTTGTGTTGCATGAATATTAACTTAATTGAAAGTTTTGACTAAGTTCTTCAGTTAGTGCTTGCTTGATTTTTATTGTCTGTTAGTAATTGCAGGTGTGGGGGTAGCCACATTCTTTGATTTCCTGTCAATGCCTATTTAAGTGGTACAGTTTGAAATATTTTCTGCTTAAAAACCTCAGCTTTGGCTGGCTAAGATCTAGCTGTATTCACCTGGACGTATAAGAGAATTTAAGTACCTTTTTATCTGCATTTTTTTTCAATTAATACAGTATTTAAATTGATTTAATTGTGTTGCATGAATATTAACTGAATTGGAAGTTTTGACTCTTTTCTTCAGTTAGTGCTTGCTTGAATTTTATTGTCTGTTACTAATTGCAGGTGTGGGGGTAGCCACATTCTTTGATTTCCTGTCAATGCGTATTTAAGTGGTACCGTTTGAAATATTTTCTGCTTAAAAACCTCAGCTTTGGCCGGCTAAGATCTAGCTGTATTCAAATGGATGTAGAAGAGAATTTAAGTACCTTTTTATCTGCACTTTTTTCAAATAATACAGTATTTAAATTAATTTAATTGTGTCGCATGAATATTAACTGAATTTGAAGTTTTAACTCTGTTCTTCAGTTAATGCTTGCTTGAATTTTATTGTCTGTTAGTAACTGCAGGTGTGGGGGTAGCCACATTCTTTGATTTCCTGCCAATGCCTATTTAAGTGGTACATTTTTAAATATATTCTGCTTAAAAACCTCAACTTTGGCCAGCTAATATCTAGCTGTATTTGACTGGACGTATAAGAGAATTTAAGTACCTTTTTATCTGCACTTTTTTCAAATAATACAGTAATTAAATTGATTTAATTGTGTTGCATGAATATTAACTGAATTGGAAGTTTTGACTCTGTTCTTCAGTTAGTGCTTGCTTGATTTTTATTGTCTGTTAGTAATTGCAGGTCTGGGGGTAGCCACATTCTTTGATTTCCTGTTAATGCCTATTTAAGTGGCACAGTTTGAAATATTTTCTGCTTAAAAACCTCAGCTTTGGCCTGCTAAGATCTACCTGTATTCAACTGGACGTATAAGAGAATTTAAGTACCTTTTTATCTGCACTTTTTTCAAATAATACAGTATTTAAATTGATTTAATTGTGTCGCATGAATATTAACTGAATTGGAAGTTTTGACTCTGTTCTTCAGTTAGTGCTTGCTTGAATTTTATTGTCTGTTAGTAATTGCAGGTGTGGGGGTAGCCACATTCTTTGATTTCCTGTCAATGCCTATTTAAGTGGTACAGTTTGAAATATTTTCTGCTTAAAAACCTCAGCTTTGGCCAGTTAAGATCTAGCTGTATTCACCTGGACGTATCAGAGAATTTAAGTACCTTTTTATCTGCACTTTTTTCAAATAATACAGTATTTAAATTGATTTAATTGTGTTGCATGAATATTAACTGAATTGGAAGTTTTGACTCTGTTCTTCAGTTAGTGCTTGCTTGAATTTTATTGTCTGTTAGTATTTGCAGGTGTAGGGATAGCCACATTCTTTGATTTCCTGTCAATATCTACTTAAGTGGTACAGTTTGAAATATTTTCTGCTTAAAAACCTCAGCTTTGGCCTGCTAAGATCTAGCTGTATTTAACTGGACGTATAAGATAATTTAAGTACCTTTTTATCTGCACTTTTTTCAAATAATACAGTATTTATATTGATTTAATTGTGTTGCATGAATATTAACTGAATTGGAAGTTTTGACTCTGTTCTTCAGTTAGTTTTCCCACCCACCCTCCCTGTTTCTGTTTTGGTGTTAATCTTAGTTGCTTTGAAACTGCCCGCCTCTCTTGTAAATTTGTGTTTGGATACTCCTTCTGGGCCCATCTCATTTGCTCACTCAACTGAGTGCAGTGAGATCATATTCTGATTTCAGGCACTCCTACTGTGTACAAAGAGAGCGTCTGGGAAAGAGAACAAAAACAAATTAAGCTTGGTTCCTGCCTTTCCTGTTAAGTGGTCTAGACTGTTTGTAGGCTTCTGAGTCCCCAAGCCCTTTTTGTGCTGGAGGGAAGCCTTCTAGCTTTGTTTTGTTTCTTATAACTAGCCAGTTTTCTCGTTTCAGCACTCAAATCTGTTTCTTTGAACTCAGCACTTGTTCAGAACTCATTGTAAGCACTAGATAAGCTGCAAATTACTACAGCACTCAACTTTCCTCACTTGTCTAGAGGGAAGCAGTTTTTAACAAATAAGCACCTATCCAGGCATGTCTAAGGGTCAGCTCCCAGTGATTTCTCCTATATACCTGATGAATCTGGGCATCTTGGGGCAATGCAGCAATTGCCTCATGTACACAGACAACCATCTCCTCCTACCACCCAACATTACAACCCGTGAGAGATGCACTTATATAGCCAAACCTGAAGCAAAGCTCTCTTCACCCAAGACTGGACTAGACAGTCAAGAGGAGAAGGTAAACACTTGCACCACACCACACTCATCACATTGTCCCTCAAAACCTACACCACCAAAACACACACATAGAAACACAAAACACACACCTACATTCGCCGAGGCTCTCAATAAAAACCTGCCCAAGCATCAGGGACATCCAAAGCATAAACGCAAACAAACGCCACCCCCCAACACAACCCAAATGACACATAGCCCACAAACTCAGTGTGCCACTCAACCACAGCCCATAAGGTATAACAACTTACCCAACACTCCAGTCATAGGTGACTCTATAGTCAGGCACACTGATGTTCCACTTACTAGACTAAACAAGGAGAAAGTTACTGTCAGCTGCCTGTCAGGTGCCAGGATCTGCCACATAATGCATGCATTCAGGTCACTCCACAATAAGTACAAATATGACACTGTCATTGTCCATGTTGGTGTGAATGACCCGAGACATACCTCCCTGGACTACATGAAAAGAGACATGGAGGAGATCTCCGATCTTGTGTCCCAGGCAGGTATGACCCTAACCCTAAGTAGCATCCTGCCATCACCCAGAATGATACCACAGTACAAGGACAAAATGATTGACTTCAACAATTGGCTAAGCTTCTGGTGTCATTCTAAGGGGATCCAGTATTTGTCTGCCTGGGATGACATGATCGACAGACCATGATGCTTTGCCAGAGATGGCCTACACCTGTCACCTTTAGGATTCTGGATACTGGCTAAGGCTATTGCCACCCCTATAGTGCCCTTTTTTAGACAAAGTTCAAATGACAAAGTCACCACTGTAACAGGTACAAGCAAGCAAAATCTGAGGATATTGCTACTCAATGCTAGAAGTCTAAACCTCAAAATGCACTCACTCGAGGCACTCCTTAAAATGGAGAACATTGACATTTGTGCAGTGAAAGAGACCTGGTTCAAAGCTCCAGAGAGTACCCCTGCATTACCAGGCTACAATTCATACCACACGTTTCAGCCACCTAACCCAGAACGAAGCACTAAAGACAGAGGCGTGTCCACATTCATTAAGGATATCCACACCTCCAGGCTAGTTGTACAGCATAATGCATCAGAGATTATCCAAGTACAACTAACTCTGGGCAAGACCACAATCCAAATTGTAGCTTGCTACAGACCCCCCACCATGCCCCAGGATTCCCACTCCTCATTTCTTGATACACTGGAAAGTATTAGGGTACAACCCAACACCCTAATAATGGGCAATTTCAACTACCCCTCCATTAACTGGGAAAACTACTCATGTACCAACTCTTTTGCTCAACGTTTTCTAGAATTCATAAATTCCAACGCGTTGGTTCAACTTTTTCACACCCCCATCAGGGGCAGCAATATCCTAGACCTGGTCATTACCAACATGGGAAACCGGTGTTCCACACCAGAGGTCAATTCCTCGTTGGTCAGATCCGACCACAAGCTAATCATCCTAGACATCCACATCCCACCTCCACCCCCCTATTAGGGAAACCATCGTAAAAATCTTCTCCAAAGCCAACTTCACACTTCTTAAGACAGAAGTGGCAAACTTCACGACACCCATGCAGATGGACAATAGAGGTATGACTGCTGAATCCTACACAAATGCACCTTATAAGCACTTACACGAGTGCATGGATCATGCTATCCCTAAGAGAACCAAGATGTTATCCTCCAAAAAAAGGAAGCCAATCTGGTGGTTCTCGGCCATAAACAAACTCTACAACAGAAGAAAGAAACTGTTGCAAAAAAGAGTAAAATCCCATGACTGGAGGAACTCCCTGTTCAATCTCAGTAAGAAGCTGAGATCCCTCATAAAATCCTCCAAAGCTAGGTACGAAAACAAAATTGCCACTGACTCTAAAGACAACCACAAAGCATTCTATAGCTATGTCAAGAATTTCAATGGGAACAATCAGATCTGCTCTGAGTTACAGCACAATGGCGCTAAATATACAGAACCAACTGATATTGCCAACATTCTAGCAGATAGGTTCAGTGCTAACTTTACCCCCCTCAACCCCTAGAGGGCTCATCTCTATACCGGAAGAATGCAAAGTTGCTATAATCATGGCTGCACAGGTAAAAAAAACACTCTCCAAGGCCAAGAACACAGCATCCATGGGACCTGACAATATCCCAGGCTGCATTCTACATGAACTACAGAATGAACTGGCACCCTACCTAAGTACCATGTTCATTCATAGCCTCACCTCAGGCTTTGTACCCACTGAATGGCGCACCGCAACGGTTATCCCACTCCACAAAGGTGGAGCCATGATGGACCCCGGGAACTACCGCCCCATTAGCCTGATGAGCCTGGTCTGCAAGGCCAGGGAATGTTTCATCATGGAACTCATAAACAAAGACATTGGTGACAACCAAACTCTGTACCCTACCCAGTTTGGATTTGTAAAAGGCAGATCTTGTCTCCTAAACCTGATTGACTTCTTTGAAGCAGTCACCAAAGCCATAGATGAGGGTAAAATGGTTCACACAGCTTATCTAGATCTCGCCAAGGCTTTTAACACCATCCACCACTCTGGAATTATAGATAAGCTCACTAAAGTAGGTATAAATCCCTATGTCACAAGATGGGTTGCCAACTGGCTCACAGACAGAACCCACACTGTGAAAGTAGCGGATTCCAAATCCGACTTCAGACCAGTGACAAGTGGAGTACCACATGATTCAGTCCTGGGTCCTCTCCTGTTTGGTATCTACTTCTCTGAAGTGCAGGCTAACACAGAAGGTCTTTGGCTAACAAAGTTTGCAGCTGACTGCAAACTAGGAGCCATAATCGAAACGTCTAATGATGTGGACAAACTGCAAAAGGGCCTCACTGAGACAGATACCTGGTGTCAAAGCCATGGCCTGAAGCTCAATGCCAAAAAGTGTATTGTCATCCCCTTTGGTAAAAACTCTGTACCCATGAACTACCACATAGTTGGTAGTCTACTTAATGCCAAAAATGTGATAAGAGACCTTGGGACACAGGTGGACAGTAGTCTCTCCTTTGATAATCACATCGCCACAGTGGTCAGGAAATCCTTCTACATGGCTCATCTCATCACAAAAGGATTCTCATCCAGAAAAAAATAGGTCATTGTTCCCCTCTACTCATCACTCATTAGACCCATTATAGAGTACAATGACCCTTTTGGTATGTACCTCACAAGACATCTACAATAACTGGAAAGACCACGGAAATACCTCACAAAGAGGATTACTCGCCTCAAACAGATGCCCTCATGAACCGTCTCAAAACTACAGCTTTACTCCATCACATATCGCCTACTCAGGGGTGATCTCTGCCTAACATACAAAGCTATGTCAAACCCAGAGCTGTTGGACATGCTCCACTTAAAGAAATCCCAATGTCTCCGAGCTACACGCTCTAGGGACCTAAACCTTGTCACCACAATAAACAGAACATGCTGGAGGGAAAGATTCCTGTCCCAAAGACTTCCCATACTCTGGAACAGACTACCTATCTATGTCAAACAGAGTTCCTCATTAGCACTCTTCAAGAAAAATCTTGATGATTGGATGGGAAATGGGAAATTCACCCCAGGGATCACTTCTGTGGCTCTGCTCGACAGGGGCACAGGAAAATAATTTTCTTGGGTGGCGAAAGCCAGGGTACATATTTTGGCTAGGCTTATATAGGCCCTAGGGCCAATAGCCTAGTACCTACATATGAACCTATTTGAGAACAGAGCATCTCCTGCCATGTTGTTAGATTTACATGTTGATACAAATAGTTTATTAGATGAGCGTAAAGTCGTAAGGTTTTTATATTGGGTAATGAGGCTAGAAAGTATTGGGGTATTGGTAGGTTGGAAGAGGGTCTTGTTGGCAATGGTGAGTTGGTTAAAGTGAATCTGATTCTGAAGCTCTAACCAACCTAACTGTTTCAGGTTATAGCAGTGATGGGTCCTGAAGGGGTAAGCAGTAACAAATCTGGCAATGCTGTTATATGAGTTTGCTAGCTTATTAAGGTTATTTTTTGACAGGTTAGTATATATTGAAGAAGCATAGAGAAGTGTGGAGATAAGGTGGGAATGGGCAATAGTGCTTCTGGCTAGTGGGGAGAGAAAGGGTTTAATCCTATAAAGGGAGCCTAGTTTCCTGAAGACAGTTTTTATGGTATTGTTGATGTGGATTCCAAAGTTCAGGTTGTTTTCAATGGTTACCCCTAGAAGTTTTGTTGTTGGATCAGGAGATATGAGTATACCATTGCTAGATAAGACTGAAAAGTTTATTGGGGTGACTTACAGGTAGGAGTGAAGAGGAGGAGTTTGTTTTTTGGGGGGTTCAAGAGGAGGCAGCATTGTAGATACCAGTTTTCTGTTCTATTAAACATTGTCTGTGTTAGAGTCTGCAGTTGAGATTGAGATTCAGCTGAGCAGATTATTGTTGAATCATCTGCGTATTGTATACAGTTAGCAGGAGGAATAGCTGGGTTAAGGTCATTGATAAATAATGAGAAAAGGAGGGGGGCCAATATAGAACCCTGAGGAACACCTAGGGTAACAGGGAGATGGGATGATAGGTTGTTGTCCCATAGCACTGCCTGTTGTCTATTGTCCAGGTACGACTGGAACCATTTTACAGTCATTGTATCTAGAGAAAAAGATTTTAGTATATTAATAAGTAGATGGTGGTTGACCATGTTGAATGTGTTTGAAAGGTCGATGAAAAGTGCTGAAGAGAGAAGATTGTTGTTATGGTTATTATTGATGCTGTGTGTGAAGGATAAGAGTGCAATTGTCATACTGTGGAAAGGCCTGAAGCCATGTTGACATTTGGCCATTAAATTGTTCTGAAGTAGATGGTCTAGTTACTGTCTATGGATACACTTTTCCATTATTTTAGCTAATAGGGAGAGTAGTGTTATAGGACGATAGTTAGAATATTCTCTGGAGTTCCCACCCTTGTGTAGGGGGATAATGTGGGAGATTTTCCAGATGATGGGAATAGTGCTTTCTTGTATGGTTCTATTTATCAGCAGTGATACAAGATATGCTATGGCTTTAGCTGCCTTTTGCAGATATTCAGCCGGTAGCTGGTCAGCTGAGGGGGTAGTATGTTTTAGCTTATATAAAAGGTTGCAGATAAGGGAAGTTGGGGCAGGTTGCAGGTTTAGTGTTGGAAGAGAGTTAGTAGTAAAGGTTGGCTAACAATATATGGAATAGATCTAAATTCACTATTTTGGAATCAAGAAGATTGCTAACTCACCTTTGACATACCTTAAAAAATAACCATCAAGATGATAGTAGAAAAAATACACTATACAAAAAGTTGTACTTGCTTTATACATTGATCACTACTGTTTTTGAGCATTTTTAAAGCATTTATTTCATTATACAGTAGAATTTATTTCTGTGTTTGCTGGCTTTTCTAGTCTGTGCACCTCCAAATCTCTTTCTAAAAAGGAGAATTAGCCAGGGACTTTGTCTGGTAGTTTTTTTTTTTTTTTTTTTTTGAATCTGCACTAGAAATCTGCTTTTGCTGTGCTTTTTTCAATAAGAAATTCCAGGATCAGATGTCTCATAGAAGAAGGTATTTATCTGGTCTCTCTGAGTTGGGACACACTGCAGGAAGCTCAAAGTGTGGATAGTTATTGGCTAGTGGGCATAGGGGTCAGTCGTCAAGCTTTTTTCTCTGAACTTAGCTTCCCGCTAGGCTGTGGCAGTTAAAAGTGCCCTTTATAGTAACA
This sequence comes from Protopterus annectens, assembly GCF_019279795.1. Taxonomy (NCBI): domain Eukaryota; kingdom Metazoa; phylum Chordata; order Ceratodontiformes; family Protopteridae; genus Protopterus; species Protopterus annectens. Next base: position 228,363,831 of record NC_056729.1, on the reverse strand, counting down.
AACACCTAGACAGTAACAGTTACCTATAAATTTAGGATTAGATCTGTTAAAACAATGTGGCATTGTGAAGAAATAAGCTTAGAGCAGCTAGCTTCTACATCAACTAGCACTACTATAATGTAACATTTAAAATATCCTTCCCTTAACCCCCAAAAATACCCCAGGAGGCCCTTGTTAAAACTCAATCCTTAATCCTAAACAGCCAACCCTATCATAGGACCAGACAACATGGATAAACAATTTCCAAATGCCTCTGTGGCCAGCTTGCTAGATATGGGCATTCTAAGACAAGCTAGCGATTGTCATACATTCTCAAACACCCAGTTCTTAATTACATAAAATAACACTATACTCAAGAGTAATAAATACACAACTTTCTTGGAGGCAAAAATCTTGCATGCAAATGAGTCTGCCAGCAATACCCATACTTCATCCCTCATAAACACCATTCAGCACACATAGATATTAGATGGGATTCAATACACTCCATGTAGGTTCCATTCAGAATAAAAAAACACAAGACTGGAAAAGTCAACAGTTTAATATATCTGCCAAAGCTTACTCCTTGAAGGCTTTGGCCAAGACATAAGAGTATATTAAACTGTTCGAACCTACATGAAATTTAGGTTCCACTCAGAGCCTACAAGGAGTGTATTTGCGTACACAGTACTGCCCAATGCACAGCATCCTGCAGCCTATTGCCATGAATATTAATAATGTGCTGTGAGCATAGGTAAGGTTTCCTGGCTCCTCCTGGTGTGATCATTCCACTCAAGCACTAAACTAATGAGAGGCCTAAGGGCAAGCATGCCTTTTCTGAAGGATATTAAGTACAGAAAAGAGATGTATGTTAGTATATATTGAGTGCAATCTTCAGTGATTTCACAATAAACCACACATTTCACAAAGAACAGGCCAGATATATGATGCAAATATCTGGACATTCTGCAAAACTGTGGACAGTCTGCCTTTTGTGTTTGAATTTTCTTAATCCTTTTTTTTATTAATTTTTTATTGCCAGTATTTCTGAGATGTGCCACTTGGCATAAGCACGTTTAATTATGGTTAGCTAGTTTACGTGAAGCGCAGCAGCACACAAAAAGGATGAATGGACTACCCAGGTTGTAGATAGGATCCCGACAGCCACACATATGAATCAGATGCATTCAATCAATAATAGTGTGTATTGCACAAACACAGTAAGCAGCATTGTGCTATGATTAACACTGAGAACCATACAATAACTACTAAAACAGACTATATTATCTCACTAATCCCATGGCAGGAGGTGTTAAGTGTATGGGGTGGAGTGCTAATGATAAGGCGTGCTAGTACTGGGTGTGCAAGTTTTGTTTTAATGTTGTGTGATTGCAGATTATAGCAATGAAGTGCAAGATACACAACCGTTTTTCAACCTTCTTGTTATAAAAGCTATAATTGTAGGAGAACTATACATATGGTAAATCTGACTAGCCCGCTTACACAAGTGCCTGTATACCTAATAAGCTACAAATGGCATTGTTCTCACTGTTGTGCATCGCTTACTATGGCACAAACATGGTGTCCAGCATTGCACACCCATGGCTGCCATGTTTGTGTAATGGTAAGTAATGTGCAGCATTTTCAAATGTTGAAAATCTAAAATGTGCATAATACTCTCAGTAAGCACAAGGTGCATAGTAGGTGGGAACAGCATCATATAAACTGAAATTGGCAGGAAATGCTCATTAGACATTGAGTTTGAACTCTGGCAAGCATGCCTGGAGTTGTGGAGAGAGTGTGCACTTTTGGGTGCAGTGTTGTGTTGTCCAGGAGTCCAAGATTTTTCTTGGACTCTTAGTTAGGGAGCATAGACCCAGGTTGCTGCAGTGGGACTATTCTGGCTCAGAATATAAATCTGAAGCCTGGAATAGTGCTGCCAGGGCTTTAACCAGTGCAACAGGTATCCCTCACACAGATGAGCAATACCAACATCATTTTGATTACCTCTGGAGTAGAAAGCGGGATACCCTTGAGCTTTGGATCAGAGAATGTCAGGCAGGGGACATCCCAGCGATATGTAAGTATCAATTTCAATGAGTAAGTATAAGAGTTAAAAACTGAATATAGTCCAGACAGGTATTCATAATGGTGTTCTGTTCTGTTTTTTCCACAACTGTTGAGGAGAGAGTCTCGAATGTTTGATCCCATGCCGCACTTCTAGTAAGGATGTGAGAAGAATGTGATATGTATGCATCAGAACAGTACTGACTAAATAGTATCATAATCTTCTTTTTTTCTTTCAGCTGTTCCCACTAGGGGTCACCACAGTGGATCATCTGTTTCCATTTCTTTCTGTCCTCTGCATCTTGCTCTGTCACACTAACCACCTGCATGTCCTCTCTTACCACATCCATAAATCTTATCTTAGGCCTTCCTCTTTTCCTCTTACCTGGCAGCTTCATCCTTAGCATTCTTTTCCCAATATACCCAGCATCCTTCCCCAGCACATGTCCAAACCAACGCAATCTTGCCTCTCTGACTTTGTCTCCAAACCGTCCAACCAGGGCTGACCCTCTAATATACTTATTCCTAATCCTGTCTACCCTCGTCACACCCAGTACAAATCTTAACATCTTTAACTCTGCCACATCCAGCTTTGACTCCTGCCTTTTTGTCAATGCCACTGTCTTCAACCCATATAAGGTAGCTGGTCTCACTACCCTCTTGTAGACCTTCACTTTCACTCCTACTGGTAGTCGTCTGTCACAAATCACTCCTGACATTCTTCTCCACCCACTCCACCCTGCCTATACTCTCTTCTTTACCTCTCTTCCACACTCGCCATTACTCTGAATTGTTGATTCCAAATATTTAAACTCATCCACCTTCGCCATCTCTAATCCCTGCATCCTCACCATTCCTCTGTCCTCCCCCTCATTCATACACATATATTCTGTCTTAGTCCTGCTGACCTTCATTCCTCTCCTCTCTAGAGGATATCTCCACCTCTCTAGGGTCTCTTCAACCTGTTACCAACTCTCACTACATATCGCAATGTCATCTGCAAACATCATAGTCCACGGGGACTCCTGTCTGATCTCGTTTGTCAACCTGTTCATCACCACTGCAAATTAGAAAGGTCTCAGAGCTGATCCTTGATGTAATCCCACCTCCACCTTAAATGCATCTGTTCCTCCCACTGTAGATCTCACCACTGTCACACTACCCTCGTACATATCCTGTACCACTCTTACATACTTCTCTGTAACTCCCAACTTCCTCATACAATACAACAACTCCTCTCTAGGCCCCCTGTCATATGCTTTCTCTAAGTACACAAAGACACAATGCAACTCCTTCTGATCTTCTCTGTACTTCTCCATCAACACTTTCAGAGCAAACATCGCATCTGTAGTGCTCTTTCCTGGCATGAAACCATACTGCTGATCACTAATCATCACATCCCTTCTTAACCTAGCTTCTACTACTCTTTCCCATAATTTCATGCTGGGAATGATCAATTTTATCCCTGTCTACTTACTACAGCTCTGCACATCACCGTTATCCTTAAAAATCGGTGCCAAAACACTTTTTTTCTACTCCTCAGGCATCCGCTGACTTTCCAAGATTTCATTAAACAATCTGGTTAAACATTCCACTGCCATTTCTCCTAAACACCTCCAAGCTTCCACAGGTATTTCATCTGGACCGACAGCCTTTTCATTCTTCGTCCTCTTCATAGCTATCCTTACTTCCTCATTGCTAATCTGTTTCACTTCCTGATTCACTATCCCTACATCATCCAACCTTCTCTCTCTCCCATTCTCTTCATTCATCAGCCCCTCAAAGTACTCTTTCCATCTGTTCAACACATTCTCCTCGCTTGTGAGTACATTTACCTCATTATCCTTTATCACCCTTACCTGCTGCATATCTTTTCTAGCTTGGTCCCTCTGTCTAGCCAATCAGTACAGATTGTTTTCTCCCTCCTTAGTGTCCATCCTTTGATACAATTCTCCATACACCTTACCCTTAGCCTTTGTCACCTCTCTATTTGCCATGTACCTCATTTCCTTATTCTTCTGTCTACTTTCTTCATCTCTCTGACAATCCCACTTCTTTGCCAACCTCTTTCTTTGTATACTCTCCTGTACTTCCTCATTCCACCACCAGGTCTCTTTGTCCTCCTTCCTCTGTCCAGATGTCCCACCAAGCACCTTTCTAGCAGACTTCCTTACTAGCTCTGGTGTAGTTACCCAGCTGTTTGGTAACTCTTCACTGCCACCCAGTGCCTGTCTTAACTCTTCTCTAAACTTCACCTCACAATCACCCTTTTTCAATTTCCACCATTTGATCCTTGGTGCTGCCCTCACACTCCTCCTCCTCCTCTTCTTGATCACCACCGTCATTCTACAGAGCACCATTATATGCTGCTTAACTACACTTTCCCCCGTCACCACTTTACAGTCTCCAATCTCCATCAATCAGGCCCTCCTGCATAGGATACAATCCGCCTGTGTGCATCTCCCTCCACTCTTGTATGCCACCCTATGCTCCTCCCACTGGTTAAAATATGTATTCACCACAGCCATGTCCTTCCTTTTTGCAAAATTCACTACCATCTGACCTTCTGCATTTCCTTTCCTTAACACCATACCTACCCATCACTTCCTCATCCCCTCTGTTCCCTTCACCTACATGCCCATTGAAATCTGCCCCAATAACCACTCTCTCACCATTGGGTACAGTCATCACCACTTCATCCAACTCACTCCAAAATTGTTCTTTCTCATCCATTGCACACCCAACTTGCAGAGCATATGCACTAACATCATTCATCATTACACTATCAATTTCCAGCTTTATAAACATCACTCTATCTGACACTCTTTTCACCTCTTGGCATACTGTTCCTTCAAGATAACCCCTACCCCATTTCTCCTCCTATCCACATCATAATAGAAAAATGTGATCCCACCTCCAATACACCTGGCCTTACTTCCCTTCCACCTGGTCTTTTGCACACACAATATATCAGCCTTCCTTTTGTCCATCATATCAGCTAGCTCTCTCCCTATACCAGTCATACTGCCAACATTCAAAGTTCCTACCCTCACTACCACACTCCTAACCTTTCTCCACTCTTCCTGCATTCGGGCATGCCTTCCCTCTTTTCTTCTCCTTCTCCTCCATCGGCCAACAGTAGCTGAATTTCAGCCAGCACCCTGTTGGCTAACAGTACTGGTGGCAGTCGTTGTTAAACTGGGCCTCCACTGATCAGGTACATAAATCTGTATTGTTTTCCGCATATCTCATTTGGCAAATGTTTTACGCTGGATACCCTCCCTGACGCAGCCCTCCCCATTTATCCAGGCTTGGGACCAGCACGAATAAATGCACTGGCTTGTGCATCCCCAGTGGCTGGGTTACTAACTAGTATTTTAATAATTATAATAATAATAATTTGTACAGTAATTTTTTACCATTAAAAGTTAAGGACCACTTACTTGGCATTTAATAGATTTGTAGCAAATTGAGCACGCATATCCCAACTGCAAAAGAAACTGTGCATGCCTTAGTCTGTAGCACAAAACAGTGGTGCCATATTCTTAAATAAAAGTAGGCATGCATCTCTAAACCTTAAAAGGAAAAGTATGCATGCAGTAGTCTGTAGGACAAAAAACAGTACAGTATTATAGCGCAGTCATCAGTTGTGGGTTCAGAACATTCACTTCCCAAATATACAATACTGTTACTTTTTCATCGTTATTGGACTGTAACTACATACCTCTATACCAGTGGCACAAATGACCTTCTGGAATCTACATAATTAGAAAATGCATATGTGAAATATATGCACACATAAAGGATTGGTGGCTACAGTCTGTACTATAATGTACCTCTGTTATAAACTGGGTAATCTTAAAAGTAAGGAAGAAACATGTTAGGAGTGTGTAGTATTAAAAGTAAAAGTAACAGAATAGAGTCAAATAATTGTATTATTGCTTTGTATGTCACATATCAAGTTGCTAATGTTCCCCTTTTTTTCCTTCACCCCAACACTTTTCTCTCTTTCCTTTTTGTGTTTATTATTATAATTATTATTGTTTATGGTTTATTGTTTTCTTTTTGTGTGTATTTACTTTTTTATTTTTTGTTTTTCCCACAGCATAGCACAGTGGGGTAGACTGCCCCACGGGATCCACCTACCTACACTCCACAGGGTACAGCACCACTGCCCAGCACATCTGGTGCAGTGTCTGGTAGCATCCCCTCTGCTGCCCTTGCACTACCCAGCCTCTCAGGTAGTTCTGCCCCAGAGAATAGGCCTGTGGCTCTGTCTAGGAGCAGTGGTGGATGAGGTGAGTTTATCACTCATGATGAACTGCTAGGGATAGTGCATAGGATTAGGAGCTGCAGTGTTGGTGCGTGTCTATGCCAGATGGAGCCCCTGCTCTCCACCCTCATGCAGAACACCAGCAGGAGGTGCAGATGTTTGTCACTGCAGCCAGCAGCACAGTGAGGTGACTTTGAAGACAGTCCACTGGGTGAGGATTAGATTCTCATTATCAACTGCCTTGACATGCATGGGGCTGCGATTTTCCATCTCTCTCACCATCCATGGTGTTCACCCACCTCATGTGTTCTTCACCTTCCCTGTCTCTTGTCTTATTTTTCTTGAATGTCTGCAATTGATTCCTTACCTACCCAACTTAGCTCACCCAGATATTCCTACATTCTTCTTCTTTCAGCTGCTCTCATTAAGGGTTGACACAGCAGATCATCTGTTCCATTTCTTCCTGTCCTCTGCAACTTGCTCATTCATACCAACCACCTGCATGCCCTCTCCCACCACATCCATAAACCTTTTATTAGGCCTTCCTCTTTTCCTCTGACTGGGGAGGTCCATCCTTAGCATCTTTCTCCCAATATACCCAGCATCCCTTCTCAGCACATGCCCAAACCATTGCAATATCGCCTCTCTGGATTGGTCTCCAAACTGTTTAACCTGAGCTGACCGTCTAATATACTGATGCCTAATCCTGCCCATCCTCATCACACCCAATGTGAATTGTAACATCTTTAACTTTGCCACCTCCAGCTCTAACTCTTGTCTTTTTGTCAGTGCCACTGTCTCCAACCCATATAACATGTCCCACTACCCTCTTGTAGACCTTTTATCTCACTGTTATTGGTAGCTGTTTGTCACAAATCAATCCTGACACTCTTCTCCACCCACTCCACTCTGCCTATATTCTGTTCTTCACCTCTATTCAACACTCACCATTGGTCTGAACTGTTGATCCCAAGTACTTAAACTCATCCACGTTCCCCAACTCTACTCCTTGCATACTCATCATTCCTCTATCCTCCCTCTCATTCACATATATATATTCTATCCTATCCTGCTGACCTTCATTCCTCTCTTCTCTAGAGCATATCTTCAACATATCCAGGGTCTTCTCCATCTGTTCCCTACTCTCACTACGGATCACAATGTCATTTGCAAACATCAGAGTCCATGGGAACTCCTGTCTGATCTCATCTGTCAACCTGTCCTTCACCAATGCAAATAGAAAAAGGGCTCAGAGCTGATTCTTGATGTAATACCACCTCCACCTTTAATGCATCCATTACTCCTACTGCAGACCTAATAACTCACACACTACTCTCATACATATCCTGTACCACTCTTACATACTTCTCTGCCATTCCCAACTTCCTCATATAATACCACAGCTCCTCTCTAGGCACCCTGTCATATGCCTTCTCTAAGTCAACAAAGACACAATGCACCTCATTCTGACCTTCTTTATACTTCTCCATCAACATCCGCAGAGCAAACATTGCATCTGTAGTGCTCTTTCCTGACATGAAACCATACTGCTGCTCAGAAACCATCACTTCCCTTCCACTACTCATTCCGATAACTTCATACTGGGACTGATCAGTTTTATTCCTCTGTAGTTACTACCGCTCTTCACATCATGCTTATTCTTACAAATTGATACCATAACACTTCTTCTCCACTCCTCAGGTATCCTCTCACGTTCCAAGATTTCATTAAACAATCTGGTTAAAAACTCCATTGCCATCTCTCCTAAATACTTACATGCTTCCATAGGTATGTCATCTGGACCAACAATGACTTGCCTTCCCCAACATTCCTCTAGCTCTCAAAAAAAGGGGGCACCTGCCCCAGAAAAAAAAATGTCTCATACATAGCTCTCTGTTTTGCAGAAGTCTGTTTATGACACACACGATTCTTTCAAATTCTCTATACAATTCTCTATACAACAGATTGTGTTGTGGTCACCCCTCTCTCTGTGGGGAGTGACATACAAAATTCAGCAAAATTTGTATGTTTTATTCTGGAAGAAAATAATAGCTATGGTTCTTTCCTACATCCTCCCTGCACATTCCTGCCTTGTTTTCTCTTTGTGTATTCCCTGCTTGCTCCCCACTTCACCACTTTCCTGTCTTCCCCATTTCTTTTCTTTGAAGAATTATTATGCAATGATGTGCATTGCACACCAATGAGCAGCAACAGTAAAAGGCAGCAATATAAGTAGATATATTTAAAGTATTATATACACTTGTAGAATTATTACTTCCACCTGCATTCGAACCCAGTACCATCTGCCTTCAAAAACAATGCATTAACATTTGTTGCCAAAAGAGTCAGATAGCAGATGTATTTAAAACATTCAGTAGTAAGTGGCACAGTTTAGGAAATATTTCCTTTTGTACTTTCCCATGCTTGCTGCCAATATCATTAATATCATATCATCTTCATTAAATTTCTATGAAGCAGCATTGCACAATCCCCTGTAATATTTTATAAAACATTATTGCGCGATACTCATTTAGACTTGTACAGCAGTAGTGCACGATGTTGCACAATGCTGCACAATGCACAGCATTGATAAGCAATGCTGCTAACTAAATACTTTAATGTATTACCTATAGCTAAACTGTTTGCCCAAAAATAAAATTATCTCTGCATTAAGTACATAATTTCTTCAGCCAGAATTTCAGTTAACTAGCAAGTTTATGCAACAGCTGTCAAGTCTGTGTTTGCTATACAGTCTCTAAAATACACCTGCTAATCAACTGAGTCTGTAGTACCACCTGTTAATGTAGTGCTACATGTACTTTTTGGTTCAGATGGTACTTAGTTTATATCCAGAAGTATGTTACCAGTGTCAAATAATTTTACATGTAAATCCAAATTCGGAAGGTTGATAGTTGTTACGGAGTGGCTAAAATATGGCTTGATGCTACTGGTTTCCAATCCAACTGTATAATACTTAGAAATCATTTTGCCAAATCTGCGCATTAATGCGTGATGTGCACCATCACACGATAGTACTTTAAAGAAACAAGAAAGTGGTGTAATGGGGACCAAGCAGGGGAATGCACAAAGTGAAAATAAGGCAGGAATGGGCAGGAAGGATGTAGGAATGAACCATAATTATCTATTCCTTCCCTAATAAAACATACACATTTTTCTGAATTTGGACTGTTACCTCCAGAGAGAAGGATGACCACAACACAGTCTGTTGAATATAGAATTGTACAGAATGTTGTGCGTCATGAAGACACGTGTGAAATGGAGAGCTATGTATGGGACAATATTTTTTTTATGGGACAGGTGCCCATTTTTTTTTTTGAGAGAAAGAGGGAGACAGGAATGTTGGGGAAGGGCTGTAGGAATCTTTGGGTGAGGCAAGTCAGGCTGGTAAGGAAACAATTGCAAACAGACAAGACAAGCGACAGGGATGGTGAAGGACAGATGAGGTGGGTGAACACCATGGTTTGGGTGAGGGTGAAGATATCGTGAACCTATGGATGTCAAGTTGGGGGACAGTGAGAACTGAGTCCTCACCCAGTGGACTGTCATTACTGTCACCTCACTGCGCCAATGGTTGCAGTGTCTGATGTCTGCCACTTCTTGTGTTATTTAACACAACGATAGAGAGCAGTGTCTCCAGCCAGTTTAAGCATGTAACAATAGTGCAGTGTGCAATCCTATGCACCATCCTAGGCAGTTCATCACAGGTGGTAAACTCACCCCCTCTGCCACTGCTCCTGGAGGGAAATTCACCCCAGGGATCACTTCTGTGTCTCTGCTCGACAGGGGCACAGGAAAATAATTTTCTTGGGTGGTGAAAGCCAGGGTACATTTTTTGGCTAGGCTTATATAGGCCCTAGGGCCAATAGCCTAGTACCTACCTATGGAGGGAGACACAGGCCTATCCTCCTGCCAGTAGAACAACACCACCTTCACTCCAAAATACTTCAACAATGGGAAAAAAATCCAAATAGAATATAAAGACACCAAAAAAGATAGAGCAGTTCCACAGCAACTAAAACTTTTATTCACTGATTCTAGTGCCTCTGTGCAACCACCTTCTAGGAATACAAATACACAGTCCAAAACCTCCACTTTTATACAATGCACTCATCAAATGAACTTTAATGAGTTCCAATTATGCAATTAAATAATTAATATCACTTCACATTTAAAGCAAACATTTCCAGTTTAACTCATTAATTAATCCCTTAGGGACCAATGTTTTTTACTTTAAAATATAAATGTACTCCTTATACAATAACTATTCTTTTAATACCTGTTCACCTCCCCATTTACAATAGATTTGTTCCAATATTAAATCCTGCAATAAAGCAGGGTTACTGTTATGTTCTATTTAAAGTGGGCAGAAATTCCTATCCTCCTGTCAGAACTACCAGAGGGGCTGGGTAGTGCAGGAATAGCAGAGGGGTGCTACCAGGTACTGCACCATATGTGCTGGCCAGTGGTGCTGTAGCTGGTGCATTGGAGGCAGCTGAATCCCATGGTGCTTTCCTACCCAGATGCACTGTGGGAAAAACAAAACATATGAAAGTAAACAAACAAAAAAAGAAAATAATGCCCCCCCCCCAAAAAAAAAAAAAAAAAAAAAAAACAAAGAGAGAGAAAAGGGTTGGGGTGAGAAAAAAAAGAGAACATTAGTAACTTCATATGTGATATCCAAAACAGTGATACAATTATTTTACTCTATTTTGTTACCTTTAATTTTAATGCTACAAACTGCTAACAAATGCATTTGTTTACTGTTAAGACTACCCAGCTTCTAACAGATGCATAATATACTAGAGATTGCAGTAAGCAATCCTTGATGTGTACATACATTGCACATATGTGTGGTCCAAAAATAATGGTTACAATTCTCAGCAAGCCAGTGGTGACACCACTTTACACTTCTGATGTTACATTGCAATATTGATGAAATGTTAACATATTTAACATATTATATATATGTAATATATTTGGGAACTGCGGACTATGAAGGCACAACATATGACTGCTTTGTAATAATGAACTGTTGTTTTTCCCTCCAGAGTAATGCATGCATACTTTCCTATTACAGTTAAGAAATGAATGCTCAATTTGATACAACTGTATAAGTAATAAATAAATGTGTCATAACTTTTAGTGCTAAATTAACCCCACTGCTGAGATGCACACATGCCACATGCATCTTGCACCCATGCCAATCTAGCAGAATAGGTTTGCAAATTCAGTTGCCAGTCTGTGATGGCTGCAGAAAAAAAAAACAGAACGCAACTGAGTACCATTAAGCATACTCAGCCTTATGTTATCCAGTTTCTAATGCTGACATGTAGTCTCTGTAAGTGATATTTAGACATCTGTGGGATGCCCCCAGCCTTACATTCCTTGATCCAATTTCAAGGGTTTACCTCTTTCTCATGCTGAGGTCTCTGTAGTGGTTCCTACATTGTTCACCAGTGTGGGGGGTACCAGTAGAACTGGTCAGAGCCCAGGCCAGACTATTCCATGCCTCTACCTCATAATCCATGCCACAATAGCCCCTCTGCAGCAGTCTAGGCCCATGTTCATTGACTAGGAGTCCAGCAAACACTTTGGCCTCCTGGACACCCCATCTTTGAGCATGGAATCTCAGAAACTCTCCAGGAATGCCAATCATGTCTATCACAGATCAAGAAGAAGGTAGAATTATATTTTCCCACCAGTTGCAGGTATCACCATTACTGGCCGTGTGTACTTTCTGGATTTTCAATATTTGAAAGTGTTGCACATTGCTTACCATCTTATAAACACATTGCCTGAGAGTGCACACTGCCAGAAGATGTATTTGCATGCAAGACAATGGTATTCAATGAATGCATCCAGTGTATGTGTGTAGCTGTCTGCATTCTGTTTGCTACCTGAGTGGCTCATTCATCTAGTTTGTGCACTGTCACTCTACAAGCAAACAAGATGTGCATAGCCAAAGGCATTTGTGCTAAATGGCACATCGAGCAAACATGTGCCCCACTCAAAAAAATAAAATGTATAAAAAACTAAATTAGTTGAAATGAGGAAAATCAGTCTATGATATACACAGTCAAACTATTAGTACACATGAGATTTGACTACATAGGTCTGGATCCCAAATCTCACTGCAATGAACTATCACAAAACAAGAGGGTAACTTATCCATCTTTGCACCACAAACAGCTTTGCAACAAATACATGAAATAATTCCTCACATAACCAAGTGCAACTGAATGTACACTGATATCAAGGCATGGCCTGTTATTTGTAAATGTATTCTATGTAGTATATTTGGATGCAGTGCACTTTCTGATCACACAACCTGCTATGACTATTCCTTACAAATATACAGCTGTATCTGACCTTTCTGTGTTTCTTAGTCATTCATCCATTATCTGACCAGTGCTCAGAGACATGCAGTGTGTAAGCCAGTCTATATCATTTAAAATGTGTAAGGTTATTCACTGGGGACTATCTGATATGCAGTTGCCAATGGAAGGTTTAATGCCACAAACAAGCATAGACTGCTATTTTTGGGGTGGGGAACAAAGGTCGGTTTATGTCATGGAACATACAAGGGTATAATGTTCTTTCAAGGGGGGGTGCAACTAGGCTTATCTACTGTTATGACACACACAAGGCTATGTTGCTCTTGTTACTCTCCTTGTTTTGATCCTGCTGGTTTGATCATGTGAGGGTGGTGAAACTGGAAACTGCTGTGTGTCTCATTGCTTTCAAACTTCCCTGTTATGATTTCCTATTTCAAACGTATGTTGCTAAACTGAGGAAACGCAGTGATCATCATTACTTTGGGGAAGTATCAATGTGTGAATTTTATTTATTTATTTATTTATTTATTTTCCATTTGTTTACCAGGTTAGTCTGACTGGACACATGGTGACCATTTTCAGTGGAGGTCTAGGGAGAAAAGCTCCAAATACATAGTAAAAAAAATTATAAAAAAATAAAATAAAAATAATAAAAAATTATATAAACATAGCTATTTTGTACAAAGAGCATAGAACATATAAAAGGAGTACAAATCAGAGTTTTACAATTGATGCAGCATACAATGGTTAGAATATTGAGAAACAAATAAACAAGATATTATACAACAGATATAGAATTGTTTGAACATAAATTCCAAAAGAAGTTTCCATAGACAAACAGGGTCATAAACTAAAAATCATAACAATAAAGATGGCCTAAACACTTGGTTCTTCACAGTACTATGCACTAAGTGAAACTGCACAGTGCACTTTAGGGAAGTTGAAAGTTAGGAACAGGTGAAATTAGTATGGTTCTGTACAGGAACATATCCAACTTTTGAATGGATCTTTTAGTAGGGATTTGAAAGTAGGTTTCATGAAGTATGAAAGTATGAATCTTTTAGGCCTGAGGCCTACTATTTACTAATGGGCCTACGCAAGTGAAATATGTTTCTGCTGTCACATGTGACATTCGTTTCTATACATATCTCCCACTTTGTAGTTGCTTGCAGTACCAAGTGATGAAATACAAGGACACGTCATAATATTGTTATACAACACAGTACATGTTCAGGACTTACCTTGTAAATGCAACAGTTGACACAGTGTTCATTCAGGGCTGACTGTGCTGCAAGCAGTATATAGCCAATACATGGGAAGGTAAAGGCTGTGGCTCTAAGCTGAGGTCAGCGGAGGTTGCAGGGTTCCTGTATTGTGTCCCTGTCCACCATGTAGCACTCTAAAATGTCCATGTCATGTATATTGTAATAAGTTAAATGTGGCCTGAAAACTCTTCCCTGTCTCAGCCTAGGCCTATTGACAGCAGCAGCAGCATTGTCTGCAGCTTATAGCACATACAAATGGAGTTATGCAGCAGCAGCATCTCCTAATATTCTGTCTAGACTTTCTGTGTCTGTTCTCCAGTATTTTTGAAATCCACAGGAAAAAACAGCATGGAATCTAAATGATTGCTTTATAACTTCTTGAATAGCTCCACCAGATTGGTTGATTAGCATGCAATTCAGTGGCTTATAGGATAGTTGGCATCTCTGAAACACAGCTAGACAGATGCAGTCCATTAATAATCTACTCCCTTACAAAAAGACAAATGTGGAACTAGCCAAACTGGAGGAGATGATACTTGCTACATGTTCAGCAATGCAAATATTTCCCAACCTATCTTTACAGAGGAGTATTGAACTCCAACAGGTATGCTATCATTTTTTACCTACATAATTCATATGTTGGAATGTATTAATGCGTAATGTGAAGCAAAGCCTTTTATACTGTGATATGTATCCAATAGTTAGTTATTTATAAGTGTACTGATGGCATGGCCATGTTTGTCAAGCCATTTCAGAGGTATACATGATTGACAATACATGAAAATAGTAAACTGTGTGATACATATGTACAAATGTTTCAGGACAGGTCATCTGAATGCATGATTAGCATTTCCAATGCGTTTTATTAGTAAAATGGTTCATGTGCCTGTTCTTTATTGGGTGGGGGAAGCAATGAGAACTTACTGTTATGTCACAAACTAGAATGGATTGTTCTTTAGGGGAGTGGCACAGCTGAGTTACTACTATAGCACATGCAAGGATATGTTGCCCTTGTTACTCTCCTTGTTTTGCATCCAGCCTGTTGTTAGTATTTCCCATCTGTCATATGTGTTATGTTTTTCCAGTGGATACTACTGACTGCCTACCTTAACTGTTTTATTTGGTAACAGTTTCTTTGTAGTTATGTGATAGTTATCTCTGTTATCATTTTGTTGGGTTTTAGGACCAAAAATGTCATTGAGGTCTAGACCCCCCTTCAGTGAGGCAGAAAACATGATAATAGAAGATGTGCAATGTCAACATGACACTTTTCTTCTTGGAAGGGGTTGTGCCAATATGCCAGAGAGGCTGAGGATATGGCAGCAAATCATTGATAACATAAATGTGATAGACAGACACCCCCATACTTATGGACAGGTGTGCCACAGGGCCACTGAAATGCTCATATCTGCATGGAGGTGTGCAGCTGCTGTTGCCCAAGGCCAGAGGGTAACTAGCGGTGGACCTGTTGCAGATCCAAATCTCACCCCCAGTGTGGAATTCTTGGCAAATTTTCTGACACAGAGGGGCCCACAATATGTTCTTGATGTGGGTGCAACTCCTTCTCAGCCCCAGGAAGATCTTCCAGATAGGCTTTGCTATATGACCAATTCAATACTATTGTATCGTAAACAGTTGAAATAAAAGTACACTACTATGAAACTATACTAAATAATGGGGTCCCACATGTGTCACTACTAGAGAGGCGCAACTATATAATATGGGGTGGCGTAAGCCACATCATTGTTGGCTAGGCTTGTAAATGCCCCAGGGCAGATAGCCTAGTACACTACTATGAAACTATGAAACTATGAAACTTGTGTTTTGGGGGCAGGGAGATTGAATATCGGTACAGTAATAAGCTCAGTTTGGAGATGTCACCCACATTCTTGTTAAAGTAACATGTTCATAGGTGTTTACTAGGTTAATGACCACAAGGGCCTTTTTAAGCCTAGCCATGCAACCCAAGTCTCTTA
Organism: Protopterus annectens; assembly: GCF_019279795.1. Taxonomy (NCBI): domain Eukaryota; kingdom Metazoa; phylum Chordata; order Ceratodontiformes; family Protopteridae; genus Protopterus; species Protopterus annectens. Next base: position 228,347,915 of record NC_056729.1, on the reverse strand, counting down.
CAAGTTTTGGTACCTTTGATAAGTGTAAGCAGGAGTTTGGGAGATGAAACATTTACAAGTAGGGCCTGGAAGATTAACCAGTTATAGGTTGCCTGTGTCTATTAGAGACATAGGTGCCAAACCAGGGATGAATTTCCTGTCTCTCATCCAATTGTCAAAGTTGCACTTGAATTGAGTTAGGGAGGACCACTGCTTTACATGGATGGGAAGCCTATTCTAGAGACTGGATAGTCTCTGGGATACATACCTGTATCTCCAGCAGGTCCTATTTATATCACAGGCAAGGTTTAAGTCTTTAGACTGGATAATTGTGGTGCTGTTTGTTATGCGGATATGCAGGAGGTCTATCAGAATGGGGTCTGACAATGCTTGGTATGCTACGCATAGATCTCCCCTCAAAAGCCTGTAGGAGATAGAATATAGGAATAAGGCCTTGGGGCAGTCTGCATAGGAAATTTTACTTCCACCCTGTATTCTTTTGGTGAGGAACCTCTGTGGACATTCCAGTTGTTGGATATGCCTACTTAGGTGCATACCAAAGGGGGCATTGTACTCAATGACAGATCTGATGAATGCTGAATACAGTAGAATAATGACTTCCTTGGACTTAGATGCCATATCTTTGTTTATAAGTTGTGCAACACAGAATGTCATGCTGATTAAGAAGAGTACATGTAGTACCTCCTGTCTTACTGTTAAATGTGACAATGTTGGCCTTACCTCTTGCTTAACTTATTTCAGGACCATCAGGAATACAGCAACATAGGCCTCCTGCAGTTGGCAAGCCAAATCAAGTTATTTCAGTACTGAAGATCAATTTATAGTAATTTAATGCATCATTTTAGCCCTGTTGTGTATATTGCTGTACTGTCTGTAATAGTGGTAGCACTGTTAGTTGTTTAGCATATATTTCTCGATAGTAGTGTAGGTATTAATGTATGCCCGTGTTTCTCCCTTGTTATCACAGGTGATCATGGCAGTGGGGCCTGTGCCACCTGATGTCAATGTTTGATGGTGGCAAAACTGAGGCACATTTGGGGGGTGAACAGGTTGAATCTGACACAGAGGTTGACATTCAGCCACCTTTTTCCCCGCACACATCCAGTAGGCCTATGTCTACTCTGTCCACTGAGCCTACAGATATAGAACAGGTGGAGGGTAATGACAATGAACAGGGAAGTGTGGCTACTGTAGCTTCAGTGCCTGTGGTGTCTGTCCTTAGCCAAAATGTTAGTGAGGTGCCATGCAGGAGGGTTGATAGGGGTGCTCAAACAGTGCCTGCTGTCCCTCCTCCACCTGCTGCAGATGTCTCTTCATGTGTCACTCAATGTATGTTTAGAGCCATCATGGAGGCACAGGCATGTTCAGAAAGGAACTCAGGGTTGTGGATGTGGCACAATCTGATATGCATGCCTGCCTTCACCATGTCACCAAGTCCCTAGATCGGATGAATGGCATGTTGGAAAGATGGATGCCTGTGATGACTGTGATTGACTGAGGGGTGTCTGTCATGGAAAAAGCATTGTTTGTGATGGAACATCTGTTGGGTGGGAAACAATGTCTTTATTGGTGCAGGTCAACCACAACATCTGCTGACAGCCAATGTGGCCATTCCCGATCATGCTCCAGTAGTGGTAGTACTCCCACTGTTCCATCAGGGAGTGTGCTGTCCACATCCAGATGTGGCCATGGGGTTGGGGTCCTCCTGGGCATTCCCATGAAGGGAGCACATCCAGAAGACATCGGTGATCCTCACATAGCAACACTCCATCTGGCCTTGGGCATGGAGGTGCCAGTGCAACTCCTGGTAGAGCCAGTTCCTATGGATGGGAATGACAACGGTTAACTACCACCTCTACTATGCACAACTTATGCCTGTCCAACATACCAAAACTTAGAGCTAGCACTGAGCTTGGCTGTGTTCATGCAGACTCTCTCACACCATTTTCACATGGAGGAACCCTACAATAGAAGGAGGAAACTAGTTCAGAAAAAAGCAAATCCCAAGAAGGAAAGACATCCCTAATCAGTATCAGTAAGAAACTAAGGTCCCTCATAAAATCCTCCAAGGCTAACTTTGAAAGAAAAATAGCCAAGGATTCAAAAGATAACCACAAAGCCTTCTTTAGCTATGTCAAGAACCTACATTATGCTCTGAGCTAGTGCAAAATAGCACAAAATATACTGAACCCTCTGATATTGCCAACATCCTGGCAGATAGATTCAGTGTAAACTTCACCCCCCTCTCACCCCCATAATGGCCCACAACAATACCAGAAAAGTGTAGTGTTCCGGAAATCACAGACGCACAGGTGAAAACAGTCCTTTCAAAAGCCAAAAGCAAAGCGTCAGTGGGTCCAGATGGTGTCCCAGGCTGCATCTTGCACAAACTACAGAATGAACTAACTCCCCACCTAAACACGCTGTTCAACCTCAGCCTCTCCTCAGGCTACATGCCTATAGAATGGTGCACAGCAACGTTTTTTCCGCTCCACAAAGGAGGGGCCACAACTGACCCTGATGACTATCACTCCTAAGCCTGACTAGCCTGGTCTACAAGGCTATGGAGTGCATCATCATGGAACTCATTAACAAAGACATTGGGAACCTCCAGACACTTGACCCAACCCAGTTCGGCTTTGTTAAGGGCAGATCATGCCTACTAAACCTGGTTGACTTCTTCGAGACATTCACAAAGGCCATAGATAAGGGGAAGGTAGGTCACACAGCCTGTGTTGACCTCACCAATGCTTTTGACACCATTCCCCACTCTGGAATTATAGAAAAACTCACCAGCCTAAACATAAACCCCTACGTCACGAGATGGGTTGCCAACTGGCTTACAGACAGAACTCACACGGTGAGAACAGCGGGCTCCAGGTCCGACTCTAAACCAGTCACAAGTAGTGTCCCACAAGGCTCTGTCCTGGGACCCCTACTGTTCAGCATATATTTCTCAGAAGTACAGGCAAACACAAGAAGACTATGGCTAACCAAGTTTGCCGATGATTGCAAACTGGGAGCCATAATTGACTCTCCGGCTGACACAGACATTCTCCAAAAGGGTCTTACTGAGATGGACACCTGGTGTCAAAGTCATGGTCTCAAGCTAAATGCCAAAAAATGCATAGTCATCCTGTCTGGGAAAAACAAAACACCCATGAATTGCCACATAGGTGGCAGCCCCCTTAATACATAAGAGGATATAAGAGATCTGGGGACCCAGGTAGATTGTAATCTCTCCTTTGACAATCATATTACCAAAGTAGTTAGGAAATCCTTCTATGTAGCCCATCTAATTACTAAAGGGTTCACATCTAAAAATAAAGAGGTTATAGTGCCCCTCTACTCGTCACTCATCAGACCCATCATAGAGTACAATGCCCCATTTGGGATGTATCTCACAAGACACTTGCAAAAGCTGGAAAGACCACAAAAGTACCTCACCAAGAGGATTACTGGCCTCAAACATATGTCCTATGCAGCCCAACTGGAAAAACTCCAGCTGTACTCAGTCACATATTGCTTACTCAGAGGTGATCTCTGCCTGACTTACAAAGCCATGTCCAACTCAGAAATGATGGACATGCTCCACCTGAAGAAATCCAAGTCACTACGAGCCACTCGCTCTAGTGATCTAAACCTCACCACAACAATAAATAGAACATGCTGGGGGGATAAATTCCTGTCACAGAGACTCCCCATTCTTTGGAACAAAATTCCTAACTACATTAGGCAGAGCCCCTCACTAACACTCTTCAAGAGAAACCCCGATGAGTGGATGGGTAACAGAAAATACACCCCTGGGATCACTTCATTGGCTCTTCTTGACAGAGGCTCAGTTAATTAATCAATGTGGCAGCAAAAGCTGACACACTCTTGCTAGGCTTATAAATGCCCTCGGGCAGATAGCTTAGCACCTACCTATGAACCTACAGATACACACACACAGCCTACCTGCTTCCCTTTCTGCCTCACACTCACTCACCAACCTTTTGTGTCAGCCTAGGCCTCCTGCCCCCCCCCAGCACCCTGTGCAAATGATGATAACTATGCCATATTCCTGTTTTCTCTCTTTTAGATTCATGGATACAAAAGCTTTCTGTCTGATGCACAGGGTGGATAACTACATTACTGCCTAGTATATCTGCATTTGTGTTGTTGAACTGATAATTGGACCTGTCAGTTATATTTTCCTTGCCAAATGATACAATGGATAGCATCATCATGACAGTACTTCCTAGTGCATTCTCTTGTAAGGGTTGAGATGTCAGGAACTACAATGGGTATCATTACTTTATAACCTTTCTCTTTAATGTTTTCCAGTACATATGTATGGTGCACATCATAAGACATGCCATCACATTCAGATCTCAGGATTGTATGACAGTACTGTAGTCAAATTCAGCAGAACAGTAGTACAGTATAATGTTCTCTTTTGCATGAATCTCATCAGACATATGCAGCAGTTGGACAGACCATACGGCTTTCTCATCAAGATAACACAGGACATACTAACCATGACATGATGTATGTGGATAGATTAAAAGACATGTCACTGTCATTTGTCTATCTCATTAAATTGTACCTGTTATTCTAGGCCTATTAATTTTTGTTTAAGCACTTGGGCTTCAGGCCAGTTGTCTTACATTGCAAAGGTTTTTAGCCTACACTCTGATAGGAGGAGAGGGTAGCCTCTGCCCTTCTGAGCTGGAAATTGCTGTTTGAATGCTTATTGTGGCTGTTGTTCTAAGACTCTTTGTTGTGGTTTAATCACTTGGCCTCCAAACCAGTTATTTTACAATAGGAAGGTTTGTGGTGTAGACTCTTGTGGCAGGGGAGGATAGCCTACACCCTCCTATACTGCATATTGCTGGTTGAAGGCTTATTGTGTCTATTATTCTGAAAGTGTCTTAGTTCTGGTATAAGCAGACCACTTATTTCTCACTGGGAAGATTTGTTGACTACACTCTTGTTGGAATATCCTACTGTATTGCTGTTTTATTAAAAATGGTTGTTTTTCTGTTGTGATTTTGATTTTCTACACTTTGGATTTCCAGGACTTCTGTATTTTATAGCATAGGCTCGATTCAGAATTGTTGAATCTAGATTGTTTGGTATCATTGGAACACTAAATCTAGACATCTTATATAAAGAAGGCCCTCCTGCACCCTTGTGGCAGAACTGTGCAGCCAAGACCCCATCTGACTTGGGGATTACTGGAATAAGGCTCACTGTTGGCCTTTCCCTCATTTTACTTGTTTAGAATAGTCTAACTTCACTTGTATTCAAACATTGTGCTTTGGGGTGCTTGCACTCAGTTTACCATAGCTGCTCAGAGCTTGCATGGCTGCCATGCAAGCAAGTCAGGTGTACATTGTGAAACACTGACACATTTTTGTAAACCTAGCCATCCATAGAATAGGCACATTCTGTTAGTTTTACACCAACACCTGTACCATCTAGCTAACTTCCTACTAGTTACTACAGTATATGCCTCCTATCTCTTATAATTCATATCACTAACATGTAGTGAAATACTGTACCTAAATGGAATTGAGGTCTGGCCAACATGGAATTCACCACAGCAAAATACTTCCAAATAAACAGACTACTCTGAAGAACAAGTAATCAGAAACATTATCTTTTAAGTATTAGAGATGTCAACTGATGTCTGCATATCCTATTACAATGCATATTATTGCCACATGGAAAATATAACATTGGTCTCTTACAAGTTAAAATAATTTGTCTATCAAAGCCACAGTTATTTTTCATGAAAGTAGAGAGGACTTGTACCAAAGATCTAGCTATCTTATGAGAAAACTGAATATTATTTTATAAGTGGTCGGCAAAAAAATGGACCCTGAGGCAAAATCCTAGGAATTATTCAGAATATATTTAATTTTGTAACCATTAAAACCAAGCTTGAAATCTAATCATATTAGTGCCCTGCACTTATTCCTTTATTGTAGTGTAACATGCCTAGACAATTTAAGTACTTTATTAAAGCCCCATGTAATTTGGAATCATCATACCCATGCAGCCTAAAAATCTCTTAAATTACTGTAACTGATTTATGGTCAGATTTCTCAAGGTAGGGAGTTATAACTAGAACCGAACCAAATCATCACTACCACAGTAAATGCATTTGATCATATGATTCTGTGAATGTTATATTATTAACTGTAAGTGATGGGATGGCAACTGTTAACAAGTAGCAAAGAATTCCTGTGCAAGGGCTTCTTATACAGACTATTCAAAAAGAACCATCTTCATTTTTAGCAACATTGGAATGCAAGAAGTTATAACTTTCCAAACTCTATTCATAAAAAAGTGATGCCAAAGTCATTAGTGTTCAAGAGTAACACAAACTCTTGTAGCTCACTCAATATACCATCCCAAGAAACAAATCCATCACTTAAATATCTCTTCCATACAATTGAAGAATTTCTAAACTGTGAAAAATCATTTTGGCAGCCACTTCAAATCAAATTAATCCATAAATAAATCAGCATAAGTGGGGCAAACTTAGCCTCTTTAGTGCCATGTTGTTGGATGTAATACACATTTTTAAAATAAAGCACATACTTTTGCAAAACCATCTTTAGCAGCTCTATCAAAAACATAGAAAACTCCTTGTGTTATAAGTCAGACATCATCAAAAAATACTGTTAATGTGGAATAAAGGTGTCGAGTGTTTACATGATCACAGAACACAAATATTTTTAACTTTCTATCTTAATATTTGGAATACACTTTAAAAATTCAGTAATGCCATTTAACATACAAGGTTTTAGAACCATCAAAGATTTCCATCAAGCTTCCAGAAATTTTGAAAATGATTCCATCAAAGATCCTTATACTGTTACTATGGCTGTCCACGGCACTGATCTAACCTATTTATGTATCATAAGTAACACAAATACTGGCAATCCAGGTCATTCTTTGTCAATTGTACTTGCATGCATTTATTTATTTATTTATTTTTATTTTACATTTGTTGACCGGGAGTGTCCATCTGAGCTACTGCCCCTTTTCAGCGGATGCTTGAGGAGAAAAGCTTCAAAGACATACAATGCAATAAAAATAGCAATACAGATACATTGAAAAAAAATAGCAATAGAGAATTTTGGTAGTTAAAATATGTAAGCTACATACATGTATATTGTTGACAGATAAAACAGTACTATAAACAAAAAGGAGAATGTTAAAAAGGTAGAATAAGTTGTATGTTTTGGTTTAAGAACGGAGTTGAGTAAATATAAGATTTTGTATGCAGAGTAGCAGAAACTTAAATGGTTACATATGAATTTCAGGGAACAGAGTATAGAAGCTTTGGAGGTTGTATAGGAAGCATAGAATGAAGTAGTTAATGATACGTTTTAGTTAATTAGTTTGACTGTACTATAAAAGGTAGGTAATAATCAGGGAGGGTGAGTACAATGGCAGGACCAGTGTTTTTTTAAAGCTTGCTAGCTTAAATTGTTTGGGGTGAGTCAGGGACCTTATTTCTAGTGGGAGTTTCTTCCATGCAATAGAGGGATGGTAGCTATATAAGTTGCAACATCAAGGTTCATTTTGTATTCAATAATACCTTTCCACCATGTGCTTCATAAATTTGTCAATATGTGTTCAGAAATGCCTAATCTCTCTCTCTCTCTCTATCTGTATATATATATATATATATATATATATATATATATATATATATATACATATCTAGGTTATTTTTTTCTTAATCAGTAATACACTTTGTCAAACATATAAAAAGTTTGCACAGCTGAGCAAAAATCAGCTGACTGATCAGCATCAGCTTTTTGTTTCTATGATATTGTGGAACAGCAGGGAATAGGAAATTTGTCATTTTTTTCCACTGGAGTGCAATTTTGGAGTGTGTATACACAATTAGCAGTGGATATGTGGGCTACAGCCCACCCCTCACACACATGGGGGGGTTGTACCCACTGCAAAAACTCTTCTTTTTATTACTTGAATAATAATCTTTTGTGATCAATGCTTAGTGACTTGCTAGGTTCATCATTTGATAAAAAGTTCCAATCTACATATCTAAATAAATAAATATATGCTTCCTAAACCTGGTGGACTTCTTTGAGATGGATATCAAGGCATTAGATGAGGGAAAGGAGGTTCACACAGCCTGCCTAGACCTCACAAAGGCATTTGACACCATTCCCCATTCTAGTATTATAGACAAGCTCACCAGCTTTTACATAAACCCCTACATCGCGAGATGGGTTGCCAACTGGCTCATGGATAGAAGCCACATGGTGAGAGTTGCAGGCTCTACGTCTGACTCTAATCCGGTTACACGTGGCATCCCCC
>NC_056729.1:228319569-228337069 GCF_019279795.1 Protopterus annectens | reverse complement strand
TCCTGAACATGAAAAACTTGAATAACTGTTAACTAATGCATGTGTAAAACATTTGAAGTCTAAGCCACAAAATTTCATAAATGCTGTTTTAATGTTGACAGATTGGAAAGAGCCCAGATACATGACTTAAAATATATCTTGAAACTATGATTAGAACCTGATAGCAATATAATGAAAATGTCAGTCTTTCCTGTAGTTTTTTTTTTTTTTTTTTTTCAGATGGTTTGTCTGTGTGACCATTTTAACCCTTGGTTTGGAAGTTCTAGCAGTGAAGAAATTTAAAAGTGAATCACCTGGTAGTATGAGAAAGTGTCTATGGCAAAGTGGTCCCAAGAATTCTGATAAGTTAGCAACTTTTATGTAATGCATTTTAATTAATGCCTCATTATTTAAAATCTTTAGTAATACTCATTTCAGAAGTGAAAGTTGCTGTAAGAAATGCACGCTTTCCTGTGAAACAAAATGAGTGAGCAATGAGTTAACTTTGCCCTGATGTGGAAGGAATGGTTACAGACTCTTTTTCATTTATACTGAGGGGCTAAATGCATGCTACAAAAAAAACATTCTTATGGAATAAGGTAAGACTGAACCTAAACTTACTGAATTAACTAACATAAGTTATGCATTATATCATTGCATTGCAGCCAAGCTAGAAAAGTGTTATAGATTTTTCAAAGGGAGAGAACTAAAGCTTGACTGGATTCTGCAAGTATGATTATCTCTGTCAAACATTCATATGCATGTAAGACAGGATTAATAACAAACAAAAGTTGAAGGAAATATGCATTCATGGTGATAAAAATGAATATCTCCTCATGTGTAGAAATTCAAAGAGGTCCATGGGAATGTTTGCATACTGTGGTTGTGGCTATAGTATAAAAAGGTCCAAATGTATTATTAGTAACATGTTTCAGTTATGGGACAGCAGAAACCCAATATTGTAAGATATGTCAGAATGAGAAATGAAGGTAAACTGAAATAAAACTCTGAAGTAAAACTCAGTACAAGCCAGATGCTTTCATAGACACTTACTGGAAGTGTTTGTACACAGAAAGACAGGACAAAAAGGGAAGAACATTTAAGGGAGGACCATCAGCACAGAAATGGTTGTCAGCATTATAACTAAGATAGGTAAGAGTATGAATAGTTAAAATCACATTTCTATTCAAGTGGAACAGAAAGCTAAACACAAATGGAGCTCTCAAAGGGTGTGTCCAGATAGTCGAAAAAAGATGAAGTAAAAGTAGATTTTTATGTTAACTACAATTTGTGAAGTAAGACATAGAATAGGCCGCTGCCTTGTAAGATAGGGCTATAACTTATAAGTTTGAAAGGGCAAAAGGAAAATGATACTTTAAGTAGAACAAGACAGAATATAATAAAGTTATAGGGAAGCTAGTACACAGGATTTTCTGATTGCATCATACCTCTATTTTGAGTTGCATGATCACTTTTTTATAAAGAGTAGGTAAAGACAGGCAAGTAGGCAGGAAATTCAGCATCACTTTATAAATCTAAAACTTTATTGGACATTATTAATTAATCTTTTCTATAATCACATGTTAGGAGATCACCTAGGTAGGGTCAAGATTATGTCAAGACAATTATCCAGATTTTATTCTCCAGATGTAATGAAAGAGAGGGAAGGTGTATATGTTTCTTGACTGTATCAAGGGTCCATCCTAGGTCCTCTTCTGTTTTCCATTTTTATAAATGATCTGCATCTAGCCACTCCTCTATCCACTTGTATTCAATATGCTGATGACACAACCATCATTTGCTCCGCCAAAACCCAGACTGAACTTCACTTGCTAACACAAAACACCTTCACCACCATCGAACAATGGTTCTCAAACCACTGCCTCCTCCTAAACCCCAAGAAAACCAAACTCCTGATTTTTCCACCCACTCACCTATCTCCCCCTATTGACTTCACACTCACATCTAACAATGGCACACTTATTGCTCCTGACCAAACAACGAAACTATTGGGTATTACTATCGACAACCAACTAAAATTTGACTTTCATATAAACTCCACCATAAAATCAACTAACAGGAAACTTGGATCTCTATATAGAATCAAATCTTTTTTAACACCTGAAGCTAGAACTATAATAGCTAGAACCCACTTAATCTCTACCCTATTATATGCTTCTGCTATATACACTAACCTTTCGAAGTACAACCTCAAGAAACTAACCATATCATACAACAACATAGCCAGATTTGCCACTGCCTCTCCATATAAAACTCACCACTGTTTGAATCTTTTAAAACTAGTTTGGCTGGAATTACCCCACCTCATACAATACTATCAACTCACTACTGCACACAAAGTCCTTTATCACCCTGTAAACACACCAATGCTCTCTACACTTATAACACCCTATCACAATATGAGACATCTCCATTCCTTCAACAAAACACTGATAAAAACTTCTAAATCAAACAATGTAGCAGGAGACTCCATATTCTCCAACTCAGTTGGCAAAATTTGGAATCAACTTCCACCAGACCTCACAACACTGACTTCTACTCCACTATTTAAATCCAGTCTAAGACTCTACCTAAACAACCACAGGCTATGTTCCTGCAACGACCCTGGGTAACCTTTCTCACTCACCTTACTTCCCTCCTTTACTCTTCACCTGGCCTTCTTCATCACTTCTCTAGCTTACTTAGATTTCCCTCCTATTAATCCATCTCTCTATCCCTCTTTATTTATTTATATTTCTTAACCTAAATACTTATGTCTTTGAATAACATACCTTAACCTAGCATTTTTATCTAACCTAAACTTCTGCTCTGCCTCACATGGAAATCAAATTTTCATATAGCCTGTATTTAACCTATGACATTGTGTTTATTTTTATTATTTCTATTGTATTACTTTTTGTATATTTTTAACTTGTTAAGTAGTTGTTATTGGAGCTTTTCTCCTCGGGCCTCCACTGAAAATGGACTTGTATCCAGTTGGACTAGCCCGGTTAACAAATGTAAAATAAATAAATAAAAATAAAATTCTTATCAATAATGCTAGAAAACCGCACCTCATCCCAGTTTCAAAAGTACACTGATTCCAGAGACTATTACGTAGGTATCATTTCAGTGTATTTTTCTGGACATTGAGCAAACTACTAGTAAACACCAGCAGTGGGCATCAGTACAATCTAATAATAATGTACTCTTCTATAAAACTGCAAGAAGTTGTACCATTATATTTTGCAATGTAGGTATCCTTGGATAATAATATACCGAGTCACTTCCTTTATGTAACTGTTATTGCTAGAGCTATGCAAATGCTTTACATGTAAGCATCTATAAATCTTAGCACACAATCCACAGACTGATGGCTTACCAGAAGGGTTTAATAAGGCACTGGAACCCATGCTATGGAAATTAATTGGTGCAGAATGTAAGAAGTAGGCACAGTTGTCATGTTACTCATTTTGTCACTTGTTGCTTGCAGTAAGATAGGTACCACATATTCACTTCTTTAACCCCATTTGAACTCTTAAACATTAAACATTCCAGAGGTCTAGCTGACATTGCTAAGGAGATGAAATGACACCATTTAGAATCAAGATAAAACACTGTATTAGTTTATAGGATAGGCTAATGCTGGTTTTACCTATAGTAAATAAACACAACCCGAAAGCCAAAGGAAAGAAAGAATATTATAATAACAGTGTCCAATTTAGAAAATGTACCTTACAGGATCAGGTACCAGTATTAGCATTGATGTTAGTATTAGTATTAGTACTGCTATTAGTATCTGTATTAATATTATTATTAGTTTTGTATTAATATTAGTATTGTTAGTATTAGCATCAGTATCAGTATTAGTATTAGCATTAGTATCAGTGTTAGCATTAGCATTAGTATGGTATCAGTATTAGCATTAGTGTCGGTGTTCATATCTGTACCAGTGTTAGTATTAGTATCAGCATTAATATTAGCATTAGTATTAATATACTCAGTGAGAATTAATTTCTGATTAACTGTCAAAAGCCATTTGAGGAGACTGAAAGAATAAATGCAGTGAACTATAAAGTTAGGCAAACAGAAATGAGAATGCGCGCATCCATCACATTAATGTATTAAAGTGATGGAGACAAGTTTATTTGGGTAGCTTGCAAGTGGAAATTCACAAAAGCAATACCAGAAGAAAGAGCAGTATTAAGTTCAGCAGGTCATTTGGTGCCCTAAGCAATTCAGAGAGTATTATTCTCCTTAACCCAAAGATGAAAGAAGTTCCTCTGAAGAACAATTGTCTGAAACTGTAGCAAAGAGCTTATACTAGTTCATTGCTTCAGTTACTATCAGAAACTCAAATTTAAAGCAAATAGCCCACTCTTTCTTTTTCAGCATCCACCACATTAGCTGTGTCTGCTTACATTTATTTATTTATTTAACATTTGTTTACCAGGAAAGTCTGCCTGGGACAGAACCCCATTTTCAGCAGAGGCCCAGAGAGAAACACTCCAAACACATGTCTTTGGAATGTGGTAGGAAACCAGAGCACCCAGAAGAAACCCATGCAAATGGCAGACTATGCACAGAAGGCACCACAGCAAATAATCAAACCAGATAACCTCTTGCTGTGAGGCGACAATGCTAACTGCTGTGCCACTGCTCTGCCCACAACTACTGTTACTGCCACAGTTTCTAACAGTCAACTCTTCTGCAGTGAGAGTTGCATATTCTGTCTTCACCCCACCCTACCAATGGTAGTACCAGAGAATGTCTACTTGACGTACATTCAATGGAACCTTGTCAAAAGTTCAAATGCAGGAAATAGGAAATTATTATCAAGGAGTAATTCTGATAGAAAATAACAATGAAACAACACCTGGACTGAATGCTAGAAGGACAGACTACCAAGATCACAGAAACAATTAAAAAGAGACATTTAGAAGGTGCTCAAAGTATGAGTGATTGAAGAGTGACAGAATGAAAAGAGTGGCTCACTAATGCTAGCCTCTAAACTTGATGAAACAATTACATTCTGTCACAGCTTTAGGAAACTGACTAGCATGTCAATGTTTGATTGCTATCCCATGTGCAGAATCTATGAGAACTCAAGAAGGGCAAGATAGCTGATAACACTGGACTTGACAAAACAAAATAGGCAGATACCACTTTCTCCTTCTACTAAAGAAACAGTGTTTGTAACTCCTGAAAGTCTCTTTCATTACACAACGCTACAGCCTCCTTTGTGATATTCATGGACAAAATACTGAAACACCACTTGCAATATACAGCTGCACATCTGGAAAACATGATCATCCTTTCAGAGGACTGAGCGTTTCATTTGCTAAAAGTGCAAGCTGTGTTAGAAGGGCTTGAGTGTGAAAGCTAATAATCATTAAATTGGGAATGATGGAAACCAAAAATCCGGGATACACTATTAGAAAAGAAGTGGTAAAACCAAAACTAGAAAAAACAGAGACCATAAAATGCAATATACTGTCAACTAAGAGATGGGTATTTATTTATGCATGTATGTATGTATGTATTTATTTACTTACTTACTTATTCATTTTGCACTAGCTATTTTCTGCAGGAAATGTCTATCTAATTTTGCAAATACTGTCTGTCCCATAACAGATCTCAAGAAAAGGAAAGGCTCCAATAAGGAGTCATAGTCTCTGCTTGCAGACAGAACTTTTAAAGGACAGAAAAAGAGCATTGAGTTCTGAGCCATTGCTTATAATTACTGATTTTATTGTAAGGAATTTACTGTACTTACAGATACCACAGATGCAGGGTGGGGAGCAATGTTATTAAGATATTCAAGGTAAGCAGCACTCTGTGTGCCACATCAGTAAAACATCAAGCAATGCTGAAAACAGGTATTGAATAATAATACCAATAAAAGGTTAAGTTGTGGCATGGGCCTTCCATTTATTAAAGTATTACCTGTTAGATAAATACTCTAACCCGGTGATCAAACATGCACCAGTACAGTAGATGAATCAGAGACAAGGTGGCAAAACAAAGTAATGATGCTAGGCACTATGCCCCTTACCCTTCAAAATACACTACTACTCACTGACCTCAGGCTAGTTAATTAAATGCTGGTAAGATGAGTAGTGGTTTTGTTCTCAGTGGAAGAAGCTGTAACATCTTGTAAGTAAAAAAAGGTGAAATCTGCCATTAAAAGGACCATATGTTGTTACATTCTCATGAAGATTAGCAAGGGGATTATTGTATTATGTTGTTGTGTCTTTTGGCTTTTCGCGGTTAGGGGTCACCACAGCGGAACTTCGGTCCACTAATAATTGGCAGCAGATTTTTACATGCCGTGTTGCCAGCCCTGACGCACAACCTTCAATGAAGGTACGTACATTCACGCATAGCTCCACACAGAAGACGCTTTAGCTGAGAATCGAGCAGGACAACGTCTTACTGTGAGGCGACAATGCTACCGCAGCACCACCACCATATTATACAGAGTAATAATTACTAGTTAAGCCTACATAAGATGGCGAAGCCAGGGAGGTACAAGGCAGGACATCCATTCATCAGTCAGTTGTTCAATGTGGGAATTGAGCAGGGGTTCTACCCAAAGATTAATTTTTCCTAGGGTCAGTTCACCTGATAGAGAACTATTTTGGACAGCCTGAGGTAAGTTCAGGTGAAGATTTTGCTGTGACCTCCAGTGAGTTTTAAGAATATATATATATATATATATATATATATATATATATATATATATATATATATATATATATATATGTACACATACATGGATCTAGGACTATTGCAAGAAATCACAATTCCACAAAACATAAATGGCCGAACACACTTTAGCGAAAGTGCTTTTCACCAAAAAAGCACTTCACTAAAGTGTGCAATAAAAAATAAAAAATAATAAAATTAAAAAAAAAAAAAAACAGAACTCACGTTTATGCAGGGGGGGCAAGCCCCTATGCACCCCACAGGTAGAGGTATGTGCGTCCACACCCCCCTACTTTTATAATCTCACTCCAAGATCACACTACAGTGGGGAAAAAGGAATATTCCCTTATCCCCACTGTACTGCGACCTCAGCAACAGGCATTCTGTCATTATTATCATTTTCTTGAGCTCACTTTAGCAAAAGTGCATTTTTGGTGAAAACGCACTTTCGCTAAAGTGTACTCGGTAGTTTTGGTTTCAGTTAAAAGAGCTTTCGCTCAATAGTACTAGACCCACATACATATATATGTATATACTGTGTGTGTGTGTGTGTGTGTGTGTGTGTGTGTGTGTGTGTGTGTATATCTATACCTGACCTTGAAAGTTTAAGTGTTTAAGAATCCATTTATTTGTATGCACACATTCAAAATGTAGAACTGACATACCACAATTTACATTCAAACCAGCATGTATATATTTCTAAATAGATGGGTAGCTAGAAAAAAAAAAAAAAAAAAATATATATATATATATATATATATATATATATATAAGTCTTGTTAATATACTGAGCATTCATAAGAGTGAATGTTTAAAGAAAATATTTAAAAGTAAAAATATTTATTTTTTTTGTAGGGAGGTAAGCCCGCTTGCAACACTCCCCCTTGTATTCCTTCCTGCGATGCGATCCCATACAAAAGGCTAAAATTCCATTTTAATAAACGTTTGCTCATGTAAGATGAGCATTCACTTTTTTCTTTTTCTCACACACACACACACATACACACACATACACACACACACACACGCACACACATATACACACACAAAGATACATAACCATTTATAACTTGAGTCTGTATTATTTATTTAATTATATTTATTAACATGGCATATGAACTTGTTCAAAAAACTTGTCAGCTGTGAACCAAGCCAGAATCTGTAGGGATTTGATATTAACATAAAATCCAATGCAAAGAGAATACAAACATGACTATTGCAAACTGTCTATACAATTATATAAATTTTTGTGGTTAAACCAACACAATTTCCACACAAAGCAGTAATAGACAGTTGTTATAATATATACTTATATAAATTAAAGCATTCTTAAATACAATTGCTATAAACATGTGATTTGCTGGTTGTACAAACTCAAGTAGATACCTAGCACAAATTCTCAGTATGATTATAGGAATATGCCACTATGATAAAGAATGCCATAATATTTACAGTATATACAGAATATTTAGAATGCAAAATATTTGCTTAGAATTGTTACATGAATCTGTCATTTGTAAAAATGATGAATGTAAAAGACATCCATTTAGCAAATTAAAATTATCTTTTGGGTTAAATATAATTTTGTATATGTGGAGTGATTCTTATTAAATAGTCTAATCCAAGCTTCCAACCTGTTTTCATACAGAACCATAGATAAAAGCAAAAATAATTGAGGACAAAGGTCCTAAAACAGTATCACTTTTCCATATCTGTATTACCAAGCTTGAAAAGTGACAGAATAAAAGGAACTAAATTAGCATGTATTTTCTGAGTTAAGCAAAGCCTGTAGTTATAAACATTGCTATCATCTTTTGACTGTAACCAAAAACTTTTTTTGCAAAAACTCACAGATTTTAACAGGGGCAGAATAAGTCAGAAATCTAAACTCATGGATGACTCTGAAAAAAAGGGACATTTAAGAGGTATGAGTCAAATTACTCTTATAAGACAATATGTATGTAAGATAAAATTCCATAATACATAATTAAATAAACTGCATGTTTAAAATGAAAACACATAGTTATACTTTTACTAATAATGAATCATAAAAGTCAATGCCCCACAAAATGATAAAATCTGTTAGTAATTTGTATTCTAAAAAATAGTTAAAAGATAGCACTTGCTGTGCCCCTAGGTATTAACAGAATTTCCAAATGTATCATGCAAGAGATGATATATATTTCAGGAGACATATGAAAGACAATAAAATCAAGCAACCATACAGTAACATATTCACATTCAAGATTCAAGCACATCATCAGTTCCCTTCTTATTTTTCCCTCATCAGTACTTCTTCTGTGTCCTCTTAACTGTACATTAAGACATCAATAAATATATTTAGAAGCTTAATAATAGTAACAATGTGTGCTGAAGGAACACGATGCACGTGGTATTAAAACACTACCAATCAAAAGCTAATAGACAGTATATTATAATAAAGCAGAGCACAGCAAAAATGCTGAAACTGGAAGATAAGGGAAAAATCTATCTTGAGCTTCAATTACTCAACTCCTCCACATGCCTATTAAGTTAGTCATCATATCCAACAACTGTGACACAATCCTCAAGGATCAATCCTAGGACCATTACTGTTTACAATCTTTACCAATGACCTTACAACAGCTGCTAGTCCAGCTAAAATCATTCAATACGCAGATGACTCCTCACTCATCTGATCAGCACCCATAGTTGAGACACTTCAAAAGAAGACCCATATTGCTCTTACTAATATTGAAAAATACCTAGCAGCCCATTAACTGATACTAAATCCTAATAAGACTAAGCTTATGGTCTTTTCAAATCCTTCCTCACCAGCTAATTGCCAATCCCTCTCTATTTTCTCTTCAAATGACATTAAAATTGAACCAGTTGAACACACTAAACTCCTTGGGGTTACCATAGACAATGCATTAAAGTTTGTTAAACATATAGCTCAAACGAATAAAAAAGTCCATATTAAACTTGGCATACGCTACAGAGTTAAACCGTCTCTCAGACCATGCTAGACTGGCGACTGCAAGAACCCACTTATTATCCTCACTTCTCTACTGTTCTCAGATATTCACAAACCTTCGTAAAACTGAACTAAATAAACATGAATCCTGCTACAACAAGATAGCCAAATTTGCAACCAACCTACCACAAAAAACACACCATTGTACTGCCCTCAAACAACTAGAATGGTTAGAACTCCCAAATGTACTTACACTAAACCAATTACTGATTGCCCACACAGTGATGTATAAACCTGAGCACTGCCCAGCCCTAACTAACCTAGTCCAGCTCTACAGAAATTTTAACTCTCTTAGAGCAATGGACAAATTCCTACTCAAAATAAATAAATCACTTAACTCTTATGGGGATTGCTTATACTGTCACAAGATTGCTAAAGTCTAGAACTCACTCCCTCAACATATCCTATCTATTGACCATGCAAGATACTTTAGACAGGAACTAAAACAATATATCATAACATATTGGCTATGCCCATGCTCTGTTCCAGACTAACCTTTCCCCCACTCCTCCACCCTCATTTCTCTACTACTTTGGCCATAGCTTCCTTTATCCTGTGTTGTTGGTCCCTCTGTACAAAAAAAAGTTTTTCATACTAAGTTAAATGTTGATATCATATTTAGTGCATGCTTTTCACTATTATCTTTCCACCTATGTTCTATGTTTTTTAAGTTTTTTACTGTCCTATTATATAATACCTGTATCTCTTTTTATATCTGACTCAGTCTATGCTATTTTATACTATGATCTTTGAAGCTTTTCTTCCCGGGTTTCCACTGAAAAAGGACTTCTTGTCCAGTGGACATTACCTGGTAAACAAATGTAACTAAATAATAAATCAAATAAATAAATAAATATGCATGATCAACCCAAATAAAAATAGCAGCATAATACTTGAACCATAATATCTAAGTGGTCATGATAGAAATAGCTTAAGATAACTTCCTTTCCACAAAATCATCCCAATATTACATTATTTACAAGCCCAGGGAGGATAGCCTATTTAGAATACTTCATATAACTACCAAGAACCATCCACAAATAAATATGAAAAGACACACAATACACTGCATCATTAAACTGCACAACTTGATCATTTCAGTGTATACAAAATCCTAAAACAACTTCTGTGTGCAAGTATTTCCTTGATAGCTTCCAAGTTATAGTCTCTAAACAAGCTATAACACAGGCAGTAAAGAAGCAGTCTGTTATGTAGTTCCAACAGTTTGAACAAATGAAATTAAGGGTATATTCCCAATACCTAAAATGAACCAGCTATTCATCCCAAAAATTCTCACCAGTTCTAAATGTTTGTTCACAATTATCTGAAGTATGAATAGCCTCAATGGCCATATAACACTCCCATTACTAATACAATGAGATCTGTGAAATTTATTTTATTTAACATTTATTAACTGGGAAAGTCCAAATTGGAGCAAAGCCAATTATTAGTAGAGGCCCAGGGAGAAACACTTCAGACACATGTCTTTGAACGTGTGAGGGAACCCACACAAACACAGGGAGGACATGCAGACTCCACACAGAAGACACTTCTGCCAAGAATCAAACCAAATAACCTCTTACTGTGAGGCAATGATACTACTGCTGCACCACTGTGCCATCCATGTTGTCAGTGCCTCAGAATATACCTGTAACCTCTTACTGTGAGGCAATGATGCTACTGCTGCACCACTGTGCCATCCATGTTGTCAGTGCCTCAGAATATACCTGTAACCTCTTACTGTGAGGCAATGATGCTACTGCTGCACCACTGTGCCATCCATGTTGTCAGTGCCTCAGAATATACCTGTAACCTCTTACTGTGAGGCAATGATGCTACTGCTGCACCACTGTGCCATCCATGTTGTCAGTGCCTCAGAATATACCTGTAACCTCTTACTGTGAGGCAATGATACTACTGCTGCACCACTGTGCCATCCATGTTGTCAGTGCCTCAGAATATACCTGTAACCTCTTACTGTGAGGCAATGATGCTACTGCTGCACCACTGTGCCATCCATGTTGTCAGTGCCTCAGAATATACCTGTAACCTCTTACTGTGAGGCAATGATGCTACTGCTGCACCACTGTGCCATCCATGTTGTCAGTGCCTCAGAATATACCTGTAACCTCTTACTGTGAGGCAATGATGCTACTGCTGCACCACTGTGCCATCCATGTTGTCAGTGCCTCAGAATATACCTGCTCAAAACCATAACTCAGTATGACCATTGAATCTCTCCAATCATTGACCAGCTATTTGTCGAGAACAAAACATAAAAACAAGAGACAATTCAGGACCTGTCAGCCACCACATATTAAACAGCAGAAAACATTGCCATCACTTATATTCCATTAGCAACATAAAGCCATAAAATTGCAGTCCTCACTCGCCCAAATTTAGTAGCCTACATACAAGTGATTCAGTTAAAATAAAGATAATAAAACACTGCTATCACCACACATCTCTATTTAATATTAATGGAACAAAGTAGCAATTTTAATATTAATATTTTGAAGTAATCTATGTACCTTTAGTGCCAGTCTACCCTCACTGTTGTCTAATTTTGTTTCAGTATGTTTTTATCTTCCAGTTCTTATGTGCATTTAATTTTTTAACTAAAATAATAGCATGCATAGTTTTATATTTATATAGTTATTTGAATTCATAAATGCCAACTTGTATTTTTATGGGGTGAGGATGGTCCTAAGGTAGTGTTTCTAATGCTCTTGATGTCTCTGATAAGAAATAATGCAACATGTGAAAATTACTTGACCTTTTGGTGTTTTATATCATACATTAATTATTACTAATTAACTAGTGTTCACCTTTTTTGACTGACTGTCTGACTACCAGTATTAGTTTGCTACTTGCTTCAGAACAAAGTAACATATTCAATAAACATTTGCACTGGTTCATCTAAAGAAAATATGGACATGAATGTATTTTTCTGGCCTTGAACAATGAATGCTAATGAAGTGCACATGAATAAGCAGCAATTTCTGCAGAAAGTTCTGAGGGCATAAAGATGTGCAATTTGATATTTAAAATGTGCCTAATTCTTGCAAATGTTATATAGTCATTATAAAGAGGGTATAATGGCTGATAAGTCATTTATGTCAGACACAAATCACAAAAACAGCAGGAGGCTAATCCAATGACACTTTTAAACATGATGCTAATGGCTTTGCACATCGTACATTGCTTGAACTGTAGCTGTTGCATATGAGACAGCAATAAAGTAATGAGGCAGTTTTTTGCTGATTTTGTTAAAAATTGGGATAATGAGAAATACGTTTGCATTTAAGATCAGTGATGATCCATGTTAAATGGTATTTTGCCCTGACACTAGAACAGTATTATATAAGCCATCTAAATGCAATGTTCACTTTCAATTATATTGCTGATAAAAATGGCATTTTCTTTTTATATATACTATTTCCAAACTATGTTGTAATCATTTCAGGTAAAAGACAGCATGACAGAATCCATGACTTTGAAATGTGAATTATAGTCAGCAAGAACTAGAACGTTAGCAATGCTGTGTATCTAACTCAATTCTGCTATTCGCAAAAAGGGCTCTTCAGAAAAACAAAAAGTGTTGTCTAAGAATGATTGTCTAGCGAAATTAATCTTTTATTATTGGCATATTATTTCTGAAATCATAGAATCTGCTTTAAGAAATGTTTTAAGGCTTCAGGCAATAATTTTATAAAAGTGAACGTAACTACATGAAAAGATATTTAACATGAAGTGATGGCAATTTAGAAAATAATGTAAAATAAAATTGAATTGCTTTGTAGATAATTATGGTTATAGGCACTGCATACAGGTATGTGCCATGAGTAATTGTTTACACATGTACATTAAAAAAAAAATCAAACAACATAAAGAGGCAATCTAGTCACTTTGTCTAACCTAACTATTATCACTTATCTCCTGTTTTATGAATGAGCTGATGATATGCTCATATCTAGGACTAATAGTAGCAAATCTGTAAAGAAAAGAGGGCTTGTTTTTTGTAGTCATCACCATTCCCACCAAAAAGAAAGAAAAAATGACAGCGTATTATTTTATTATTATTTTTTGTACTGAAGAATGAAGCTATGTGAGTGAAGGACCCATTAATTTGATATAGTAAGTAAATTCAAATTGTGTGTCCCTGCACTTTGTTGAGGGGTGTTAGTGGGATACGTCACTTTTTAATATTTATTTTGAAGCATGCTTTCATGCATTTGACTTGGTATTTCTTCCATATGGTATAACTCTCAGTTTATAATGCTAGTATTTATAAGAAATAGTTTCATCAGATAAATCTTTATTCTAAAACATGTATCTGTGAGTTAGAGAGTCTGTATATGCGCATATGTGTGCATAAGTGTGTGTGTGTGCATGTGAGTGCGTGCACGTGTGTGTGTGTGTGTGTGTGTGTGTGTGTGTGTGTGTGTGTGTGTGTGTGTGTGCATGCATGTGTGTGCATGTGTGTGTGTGTGTGTGTGTGTGTGTGTGTGTGTGTGTGTGTGTCTGTGTGTGAGCCTGTGTGTACCTGTGTATCTTCCAAATGTAAAAACATGTAAGTTCTGAATCACTTTGTTACTTGAAAGTTGATGATTTTCTTTAACAGATTCATCTATCTGTCAGACAAAGTGATTTCTTTCCCAGATTTCATTACCAGTTTATTTTCAAATATGTATTTAACTCCCTAAACAGTTTCAAGTGAGCTGCACACAATATTTCTTCGAGCTAACAAAATTGAGAATTCCCCTCCAAGAAACACTTTTCTCTTCCCTCATCTAGATGTCTATTCAGTAAAATAGTACAAGTTTAACTAGAGTTATGCTGATGTTTTGATTTCTAGAGATTAATAATATATAACCATATCACTCAGTTTTTCCATGTATCTCTTACCTTGTACCAAAAGTTAACTTAAATTTTCAAAATATCAGAGTTATGAACAACTCACAGTTAATGTCAATTCCTACAATACTAGTGAACCATTCTCTAGTGGAAATGTTTAACTTATTCTTAGTGCATGCCTTTTCTGATGTTGATAATTCATAATTGAGATTGCTGTTTGCTGATTATTGTAGATAGTTTTTTTAATGAATTGCCATTGATATGTACTGCTCTATTCTCTACACCAGACAAGGTGACTTCTAGCTTTATCATTGTACTTTCACAAGAATAAATGTGAGCTAATCCTTACACATTCAACCCTGCCTCTGGTCTCACTCCCCATCATCACATATTTACCACTACACATGTGATTATATCACATGAGAAGACTTGACACTTAATCCCTTGAAATACAACATAAGGAATAAAAAAGGAAGAAAACAACTCCAACAATCCCTAGTTTCACAATTCATATTTATCAGGGTTGCCACCTTTTGTTGTGACTAAAATCAGATGTAGGCCACATCCCCTCACTCCTTCCACACCCCACACAATCTCCGCCCACATTCCTCCCATTTCATGACATAATCTTGGCATCACATGAGGGGAATGTTCTCTTTTTCTAATAGTGATGCCTCTTTCTGCAGATTTACTATGTTTTTCGTAATAAAAAACATAGTAAATCCGCTGATTTGACAAAGTCTGTTATTCTGTTTTTTTTTTCTGAAACAGAATATGGTAGTTTGTACAGTGTTTCTGGATTACCAGACAAACAGTTTGATTTCTGGACAATCCAAAAAAAACCAGATAGGTAGCAATGTTAGTTTCATGTGTGTAATGTTTTACTTTTATCCATTATTTGTGTGACCTTTTCAAAGACATCCACCAGATTGAATAAACATGATCTGCCCTTGGTGAATCCAAACTG
This sequence comes from Protopterus annectens, assembly GCF_019279795.1. Classification (NCBI taxonomy): domain Eukaryota; kingdom Metazoa; phylum Chordata; order Ceratodontiformes; family Protopteridae; genus Protopterus; species Protopterus annectens. The sequence goes on along the minus strand of NC_056729.1, from coordinate 228,321,542 downwards.
AGGCAGTCCCAGTGTTTGGAGAGTCCCTGTTTCATTATTATTTAGTTCCTTGATAAGTCTTTTCATAGCTTTAAATATGAGGCTGTTTTGACTTATGGGACTGTAATTGCCTGAGTTTGTCTAAGGCCCGATCATATGCGAGGAAATGAATGTAGCTGTTTTCCATTTACTTGGCTCAAAACCTGTATGGAAGCTGAGACAGTGTGGCTAGGAGTGTGGCTAAACCATACTTCCAGCTATATAAGATCTATCAAGGGATATTATCAGGACCCATTGATGTAGTATTTTTAGCTTTTGATAGCACTTACAGGACTTAGTCTTATGTGATAGATGGAGGTGAGCCAGTATGGCAGAAAAGTCTTAACAAACAAGTTAATTTTAGTAGCTGAGGATAATTAACTAGATCTGGAGTACTTTTTACGAGCAAAATGTACTGTTTTTGTACTTTTTATGGGTGAAATTACTGAATTTTATGTTTAAAAATATTGTATGTGTATTTTAATACTTGTGTATACTTTGTGACAACTTTGGTTCAGTTTTGTTTAATTCAGTGACCCTTTCTGTGGCAAGGGTATAAAGAATTGGGGGGGATTAAAGTGTACTGATAGTGCAATATTGTGATATTTGGGGAACTGTACAAGTGCAATTGTATGTACTACTTGTGAACACTAAAGTGACAGCTTAACTTCCAAGTGACTCATTACCAGTGAACAGGCTTCTCCCTCAGCAGGAGAATGGATACCTTTACTGGTCCCAGTGTTCTTCCTCCTCCTGCTCTACCAAAATAAATAAATAAATAGACCTTGCTTGTAGCACTGGCTCAGTGTATACCTTAGTCATTGGTTAGTGACCCTGCAGTGGCCACATCATATTCCATGGACCACTCATTTATTTCCCTGGTACCCTGTGGCATGGTCTCTTCTGCTGTTATGGACAGCAGGTTATCCGTGTCCTTTGTAGCTGTTCCAGTGTCCATACTGGGCATGGAAAAACATCACCTTGGGGTATGGAACTTTCTCTGGTAGGTTTTCCCATGGCTGGTGGGGGCAAGAACCTGTATTCTGGGTTGAAATGGCAACCTTCCATCTGTCTCTATCTAAGAGTGTAGAAATGAAAGTTAGACATATTTCATCTAAAGTCTGTGTGTCTGTATTACTTAACTTAGCTAAGGGTTTGTTGTAGCTCTGAATCCTATGAAGCAACAAGAAAATCAAACATTATTCTTAATTCTATGAATTCTATGGATGTGTAATAATCAGAGGTTTCTGCTAATGATAGGGACAGGCTTTCTTCTGTATTTTCCTCACAAGCACCTGACTCTGATTCTGATGGCAGTGTTTCCTCAGTTTCTCTGGTAGAGGAGCTTTCTTTTTCTGAGACTGTGTCCAGGAAAAATACTGTATTTTTTGTGGAGACAAATAGATGTTCTCCCCTGCTCAGGTTAATACTATGACATATTAGAAGTGGCTACGTTACATACTAAACCTATTTCTCTTATTAATCTATATCTTCGAGATAAAGACCTCAACCAATATGCCAAACCCTCCTCCAGAAATTTTCTCCTGAGTTGGACTGGACACAACACACCAGATGTTGAAGATATATTTACATGACACTAGAACCACTCACACAAGTTCACTAGTGTTGGATTTAAACCACCTACATATCTATTTACACAATCTAGAGATTACAATTTCAATTGCAAGTGCCACAGCAGTTTCAGACAAATGGGTTCTAAGTGTAGTTCAGGAGGGTTACAAATGGTACTGTATAGACATACCTCCTTTTTTCAGGTAATCCCTCCTCATCCTCTGAAACAGACAGATTTTTTTTTTTCTCAGGTTCTTCATCAAATGTTTCCTTTGAGGTCATAGAACCAGTGGCTTAATGGACAGAAGGATTCTATTCCAGAATGTTTCTGTAGCAAAAGAAGGGTCCTTCATGGAGAACAGTACTCAATCTAAACTTTATAA
>NC_056729.1:228274569-228314569 GCF_019279795.1 Protopterus annectens | reverse complement strand
GGCACACTCAATTTAGCTGTTTATTGGCTTTGGAAAAGACAGCGCTAACACAAAGTGAGAAAGTGACTGGGATCTACAAAAAAGTATTTGTGTCTTTTAACTACTTAACTATTTAATTTGTTGACTGGGCTTTTTGAAAATTTTAAAACCATTAACATTTTAATAGTAAACCCTGAGAGGAACCTTACCCAATTATTTTCAAGTTATACAATAAAAATATATTTTATAGTATTAAACAACTAAAACAACAAAAAAAATATTCCAGTAATCATATATTTTCAAATCAGCATTGCTAAACATTCCATGCATCACTTTTTTGCCATGAAATATTAAATGCTTATCGCAATCAGCATCAACTCCTATTTTTGAAAATCTTAGCCGGCAATAATGCCATCATTGAACTTAACCACAAATATGTAGTCCTACTGATGTTACATTCCATTGTTTTTACCATGCAACCAGTAGGCAACAAGCATCAGGTATGTTGTCTATCACTTTATCCATAATGGTGCAAATAATATTCCAGATTAGGAAAAGAGGTCCTTACTTAAGCAGATGTGCCAAAAAATGTCTCAGCTGTTTTTTTTTATAATACTTTATTTGTAAATTATTTTGCTAAATAATTTCTAATGGAGTTTGCACTTAGATAGCTGGCAGTCATGTATGGGTTATTGTGAAAACTACACAAAGCTAGATTCTTTGCTTTTAGTATAACATTAACGTGAGAATGATTCAGAGCCAAACATTTAATGGATACTGTTAAAATATTAGACCAGGGGCAGATCTTTGTCAGATTCTAGTCTCCAGGAGAAATATGGCAGGCAGCCTATGTGATATACAGACTCTGAGCAATGTTTTGATAAGTCTATAAACTAGAAACACCAAAGCTGAGAGACAGGGCTGGATGTATTCTTTATTTCAAAGAAAATACAGGTGGGATTATCTTTATCAGTAGTTTTGTATTTTTCAGGGTTAACAGGAAAGGAAGGCGCCATGCCCATTTCCAGAACCATGCCTGATCATTGCAAACTAGACCACATGAGATAAGAACATTGCAGAGCTCAGAAAATGCAGAGTGCATAGCAGTGGTGCAAACCTGAGACAGGTGTGTAGTTTGCAGCGTCTGCCTCCTTTGGGTAAAGTTATTTTTGCTTCTGTTTGTATACAACAGGTGCAGATTGCTTTTGGCACTGGAGAAGTTTAAGGTATGCGTATCATGAAGAATGAAGACCAACGGCATCAGCACTACCATTCAGAGTAAGCATACCTATCCAACTGTTCATGATTTTGTGTCATAACTGTGCCCTGACCCACCCCCCCCCATACAATTTTTGGTTTTCTGGTAAATTACTAAGTATTACATTCAGTCAGTCATGCCAGACATTAGAGTTTCTTGCTTCCTATTCTGAAAATACATATTGATGTAGAATCTGTTGTATTACTTTTTTGTATGCAAGTTATAGTAATATTTAAAGTTGTTCTTGATTTTGGGCCATTGTCTCCTATCATTGTTGACTTTGACCAGAAACTAAGTTTTAGAAGATATCTGTACTTCAGTTTCAGTAGAGATTGTTAAATAGTGAATGAAAGTATAATCTATAATAAGTGTTTATATGCTGAACTTGGTGATTTAATATGCTTAGATAATTGAAAGAGTGTGCTAAAGGTTTGACAAGTTGAGAAGGACTGGAGCTAAGAATAATTTTCAATGCATAGTGATTAAAAATGCATAATATTTTCCAAAATGTGTAACTGCCTAGAAAATGTGTATCTGTCTACCTGCTTTTAAATAAAGTTACCCTTGGGGATGATTCTTTGTTTGTTTTAATTTTTGCATATTTATTTTGTGTTCAGTCAGTATACAAATGTTTGGCTGCAAAATCTCCAATTATAGCTAGTTTATTCAGTTACTGGGAAGACTTTTTAATTCATTTCCAGATGGAGTAAATACTTCTATTTTGTGAGTGGGATTTTGGTCATTCATTTGTTTGGCAAACTAATGGATCACCACAAATTTGTAAACAAACGACTAAATGCATGCATGTGTATATATATATATATATATATATATATATATATATATATATATATAGATAGATAGATATATGGGTCTACTTTGAGTCACTATAAACTCATTTCACTGAATTTCAATCCACCCTCAAAAAATTACTGAAACTCAAATCACTGAAAACTCATTTCACTGAATCACATTTCACTGAATTTAAGTACTGTTGGGAAAATAAAATGTATATGCCCTTTTCCCCACTGTAGTGCGATCCTGGAGTTAGTATATATAGATAGAGGGGTGGGGGCACATCCCCCCCCACATTGGGGGCTGTGAGGGGGCATAGCCCCCCCAACTACTTAGCTTTTATATTTATGGATCTTATTTCACTGAAAGCTAGCAATATAAAACCAAAAGTATATACATATACATTCATACACAGCTGTCCTGCAAGTAAAGTATGAATTTTAAATTTAATTTTTGTAAAACCCAACCTGTGCTATTTAGTTTCTTTGATGGTAATGAGCCAGATACAGAAGAAAGTAAGTGACTTGCTCATGGTCGCACTTTCAGCCTGTTAGTTGTTTAGCATGAGTGTGATACAGTCAGTTTTAAACACTCAGAGTCTTAACCATTACAATTATATTTTTTCCATAATATAAGTGTAATCACACCATTTGTGTATACACCAGTGTACTTGTCTTTTATGCCTAGTACCTGAAGTAAATAGTATTGAATTCTAATTCCTGACTTTACTAGTCGATGATAAGTACCTGTGATGAGATCAGTATTAGGAAACCTTCACTGTGCAGTGGTGGTGACCAGCATACAATAGAGAACTACAATAAATAATTAAGATTAATGCAGTAAGCAAGTTGTTTTATGTTTTTAGGCTGCATAGTAAACTGAACCTTGCCTAAATGCCCTCTGTTCACTGTAGAAGAGCTGTAATAGAATCAGCCCTGTCATGTTGTAGTGTTAAGGGTTAATTAATTAATTTTCTGGACTATTTATTTTATTTATTTTATTTATTTTACATTTGTTGACCGGGCTAGTCTAGCTGGACATATATCCGTTTTCAGTAGAGGCCCGGGGAGAAAAGCTCCAATTACATGAAATAAGAAAACATTTCAGCAAAAAACAAAGCAAACTACAAAAAATACAATGGTAGGCTTGTGTCAGAATTGAACAACAAAAAAAAAAAAAAAAAAAAAAAAAAACTAATTCTAGAATTGTGTAAAAATGGGGGTTAGTATCTACCATGAATTAAATTTACAATAATGTATTTTAAATACAATAGCCTAGTAAAGAAAGCATCACTTGCCAGTTATTTCTATTTAATTCTTATTCTAATTCAGACTATCCTATGTATAACATACACAGACGTACAGATTGTCAGCAGCTCTGAACCTAGCTGCACCTGTAGATAGATTCAGCAGAGAAGAAACACTTGTGCTACCTGAATGAAAATCAGATAAATTAAATACAAATAGTAGTATTTCTGGGAATAATTCTTAAGTAGGATAGTTCATCTTGTGGTCATAGCTCATAACAGCCAGTCTTTATGCATCTTCCTTTAGCTTGCACCTTATTGTGAAAGTTGCCCTCTCTTTTCTTCTTTGACAAGTTTAAAAAAAAAGGTTTGTGTAACTATATGAAATGTGTGACTTAGCAGGCTGATCATTTACTGATGCTGAAAAACTAAATTGAGATGGACTGCACTGTCACACCAGACCTTAGTGCCACCATTTGAGTACTGACTCCATAATGCAGCCTTTTTTTTGGTAGGGGGTGACTACACTTCTGGTTTACCCATGTTGAACAAGATCTCATCCATTTTATCCAGTGAATTTCATGGGGGGAGGGATTTTAGATCCCACAGCAGAGTAACTAGATTCTAAAGTGCCCTGTCTGTCCTCTGTTATTACCTCTAAGTCATCATTAAAGGGAAAAAAATAGCAAAACTAGCTGTTATATAAATATATAAATAAATAAATAAATACTTAGGAAGTTTGCATACGCCACTGTAAAGCTCCAGTAGTGAGGAGTGCAGTTGATCAAGATGTGCTGGTTTTGTGTTTGGATTTTCAGGGGAACATTTAATGCAATAAATATTACAATATGAATTGAGTACACCAAAGGACAAGCAATCGGCGAAGAGGAAAAAAGGAAGTACAAAGTCCCTACTTTCAGCAATTAATAATAAAAAAAAAAAAAAAAACAGTTTTCCTTCCATTTTCAAGTGGTAGGGTACTTAAACTGTTGGGTGATTAGACTTCCCCTTCTCTCTCTTTTTGCTTCCCTTCACTTGATCATCTTTACCCACAATGCAGTTTGTTGATGAGACCTACCCAGTGTGCACCTTGCCATTAAATTCACTGTTGTCTACTTGTCATTAAGCAAAGAGGCTCACTGCACCAGTGAACTTGTCTTGAAACCTAGGTAAAACATATGTTTGCCCTCACAAATTTAGTGTAGATATGTATATTAGTGGAATAATATATTTTGCCACTCATTTGAACTGCAGACGGCCCCAAACTGCAATTTTCTGAAATTGAAAACATAGTTAAAAGAGAGCCTTAAAACTGAAAATAGTGACTGACAGAACAGCGACTGCACTGTTGTGGTGTGTCTGTCTTGTCTTGTATAAAGATTCTTTAAGTAAAAGGCACAACACTCTTGACAAGTGTTAAGCTGATGGTGTCCTATAATAGAAGTGGCACAAACAAGCAAAGACTCCTGGAGGTGTCAAACACCTTCAGGCCAGCCTAAAATTATATGTCCAGTAACTGCAGAAAGAAAATCTTTAGGGATAGATGGAAGTAATGGTGTCCAGGCAAAAACTGAATACATACATATTCTGCACAAACCCAGAATTTGTATCTGAGAGTGAAGTAAAGACGTGAAGTATTGGGGCAGTGGTTACTAGAATGTCACTAATGTTTTTTATAACCTTAAGTGCCACACAGTTGCAATTTAAATGGTTATCTAGGAAGGGGTATGCTTTCAAGTGAGTTTTATAAGAGAAGACACTGGTATTCCAGGGTTATCATTATGAAAACTGACCTTTAAGCCAGATGCATTGGCGAGAGTCCCATTTTATGGAGCGGTCAGAAAAAGATGACACGATTTTTGGAAGTGACTGTCCATAATTTAAGGCATCTGTGTGTTTGTTTATTTGTTTATCAGGTAGGTGGGTTGACCTCAGAACCTTTTTCATCCATGATTGGATCCACAAGGCTGATTGTGGGTATATACATGCACAAATGAGGAAACATTACAAGACAATAAGAGTCGATTTGTTACAGATATAGTTTACAGAGCAAAACTACCAAAGCACAAAGCATTAATTCCATAGTAGCTGGCCAATACAGCATGTTGGATGATGAGCTACATACAAGCAGAGCTGAACACCTCCTGAAAATATTTGACAGTGGCATGTTTAATGGGATCTTAGGAATAGAAGAGCTTGCAATTAAAAAGTAGCCATAAACAGAGCCATATAAAGGACAAAGGTTGTGTGTAATGGGGATATTGCAATTGTTTATAAAGGATGTTCCAAATTTAATGCAAATCAAAGCAGAACACCCATATAACTCTAGTGCATTGGCTGTGTAGCCTTCAAGGAGTAAAGACTTGCAAACTTGAGCAACTATATATACACAAAAATAAATAATTATCAAATTAAATAATTAATTAATATATAATTAAATTAGATGCCTCTAGTTACATTTATAAATGTAACTGGAGACATCTGATTTAATTGCATTCATGAATGTAACTGGAGGCATCTGATTTAATTATATATTAATTAATTATCTAATTAGATAATTATTTATTTTTGTGTATATATATATATATATATATATATATATATATATATATATATATATATGTATTTGCTCATATTTGTAAGTCTATATTCCTTGAAGGCTTGTATTCTTTCATTTGTATAAACTTGGAATAGCAGCCTTTCAATGTTTTTTTTATCATTTGCATTCTTGTTTGAATGCATGTTTATAGAGAATAGTTTATTATAGTAATTATATTGGTTATTATTATTATTGGGGATGCTTTAACTACTTGATGTTAATATCTTAATATGTATAATGTATGTCTGATGAATAATTTTCTGTACTGGAGAGGAATAAACTGTTTAAACTTTTCTATTTTTCAATACCAAACACAAAGAGCTGCTGTTAAAAGTAGACTTTAAAACATAATAATTATCTGAAGTAAATGTATGCTATATAAATGTGCTATGAAACTCACCATATATCTGAATTCAATTTATGCATATTTTAATTCAGTAAGAGCACAATCACATTTTTTAGTTGCTACATCTCTTTATCATAAAAAATTCCTGCATTAAGTCTACTAAAATTCAGATGAGCTATAGTTTGATGCTTTTGGTTTACATTTTGCGACATCTTGATTAGAAGTGGCAGGGGTATATAGCTAAAGAGTCAGAGTACAAATGGTGATATCCAGATTAAGGCCCCTTTACAACAGACATAAATTCATACATTTGCAGTATGGACTTGGGGCAGTTCGATTTCCAGAGAGGGACATGTGCAGTTGCACAAACATACAAAATATTTAAACACTTTAAAAGCTGAAAGTGAGAAGATAGTTCAGAAAGTGGCCTCTCGGTCACTTTACGTGATAGTAGGTATGTCGCACATTTACTCTTTGGTTTAGACTGCATTCCAAAGCTCTCAGTGAATCAGAGACAATCAGGAACACTTCTTAAAATATTAGTTCTATTAACTTGAGACACTGACAGAATAAGATAGTGCGGGTTAATAAGCAGGTTTTGAGGTAAAAGAAGACTATAACTGTAATTGCTTGTCATTGTTTATTAAGCGCAAATTTGCCACCCCCTCCCCCTCAAAGTCATCAGTTTTAGGGAGGATTAAGAGGGACAGAGCTAAAATCTGAATCAAAATTAGTGACAGCTGGGAGGTATGCCGTATTCTTCAGTGGTGAGTTAAACAGCTCTCAACTGCTCATGATTAAGCATAGTAATATATTTTGCTCTGGTCTTCATAAAAAGTGTGCTTTTGAGATACAACTGTGAAGATTACAGCACTTAAATCACTTAAATAATATCTGCCATTACTATATCTACAAAAGTGCTTATAAAACATAGCTTTTTAGTCTGTCTAGTGTCTGTGTGTGTATGTGTGTGTGTGTGTGTGTGTGTGTGTGTGTGTGTGTGTGTGTGTGTGTGTGTGTGTGTGTGTGTGTGTGTGTGTGTGTCAACCGAAACAACAGGTGGTGCTGTAAAACTGGCAGAGTTTGAGTTGCAACTCACACTACCTTTCTATGAGGCAAACTCACAGTACTGTGCCCGGCTCTGTGGGCGGAGTCAGACTTCCATTCACAGTTCACTTTTCATTTCACTCTGAACACAAACTACCATGCATTATGAAGTTTCACTTTAATATATGTAGGCAGATCCCTTATTGTTGAAGTCTGAACATAAACCAAAGTAACTGCCTCAGTATAACCCTAAAATAATTCTCTAGAATCCGACACCTCTCCCTATGAGTCCTAATAAGGTTCATTACTGATCCATGTCCCATCAACAGCATGATAGATTCCTTTTTATGTAGTTACAATCAGTTCCCTGAAATGTTACTTTTGCTAGAATCAATGCCACTGTATAAACCCAAAATAGTGTACAACTCTTGCAGTATCTCATTACCATTTGTAAGCCAATGCAAGTATACCACAAAGCAACCTAGCCTAATCGAATGGTCACCAATATGGAAAAGCTACTTCACACAGCTTTTTTGGCATGGATAAAGATACTCCACTCATCCATGATGAACTGAACGGTTCTTTCTAACTCACCTAAAATAATGCAGGTTTAGGACAGGTAGCAAGTATATGCGGCTAGTCCATTCAGCTATCATGAGTGCACTTTTTTATCACTGAACTCAGATATCTGAAAACATGCATATCTTCTGCTGCAGAAATACAAAAGATAAGTTCACAATTTGTAATAGCAAGAGCTGCAATATAGAAGAGTTACTGAATACCAGATGTGTCTTGTCAAATTCTATGTACGTCACTACTTTCTGCCAGAAGTGTACTGAGACTGTGGTGTTGCATTTTACTAAATGGTAAGATTTATGAGGTGAACACTGCTTTATATCAAAGCTCATGAGTAATGACTTCAAGTGTCACCTGCTGGAGCCGAGGTAATATCATGTATTAAACACAAAATGAATGCTTATGGCACCAGTCTGGACTCAAGAAACAATCTCATTATGTGTGAGCCATTCCAGTTGATTTGAAACTCATACACACCTAATGGAACATCATCGATGTACATTAACAGTAATTCAGAACAAAGTCCATTGACCATCCTTATATTCGAACCTTGACATTTATTCCAACATTGTTTTGAATGAAGATCAAAAAAGACATGGGCTGTCCTGGTCTAGAGATGACATGATAATGTAGGACTGCATCTCAAAAACAGTAGCACCCACTATCGTAGGTCCTTTCCTCAAAGTAGAACTCATGATTATGGCAAAAAAAGAGCCACTGAAGATCTCCTTTGTCCCTAAGAATGACTCACCCAGCCTGGCTGCAACATGATTCCAGAAGAAGCACTTCCATCACTTCCCACAGGGCACAGTAATCAGGGCACACCAGGGAAAGAAATGTGTTTTTACATTAGGACACAGAGAACGAAGTTATTGAACTACATTGCCACCACATCCCTAGTTTACTTTGAGATGTTATACAGATTGTCAGCCTGGGTTGTATGGGGTCAAGACTAATACTGTTCTTATGAAAGTGAACCACTAGGGCTGAGCAAAGCAGTTTAGGCAGGGGAATCCTGTTAAGCAGGGTCAATATATGGCCCATTGGTTTCTAGTTATGAAGCCAATGCTGTGCATGTTCTCACAAGCATGCTGCCAAATTCTGGCAAAACTTATTCAGTATGTGCTTATTAGAAGAAAATAAATCTGCTCCAAGTACTATAGGCAGTGTGATAATTAACTGGGATGATATAATTTATTTCACAGTTGTAAACCAAATAAAACATTGGAAAACATTCCAGACTTTCTAATGATATCTTGATGGTGGTGATCTTAATTTCATCTGCATAATACATAGGCACCCTGTATAGCTGATTTTCAGCTATGTGCACTTGTGTCACTACCATTAAAACATCTAAAAGTAAAGACAGGGTACTTAACCTCGGATAAGCTACATAGGGATGAGTGGGCAGCTTTCTCAGTACCATTACTGAGCTTGTTTTAATATAAAATATGTGGACCTGGATAGCGACCTATAAACAATCATTGTATACCAGCTGAATGACTTAGATTTACCCGGGAAAATTGGTATGTCTTGAAGACTGCTAATATATATGGCTATAAAAGCCTATCAAATCCTTTTTTCTCAGAATCAAACCCAATAACTAAAGGGGGAATTTAAGCCTAAATCACTACTTTCAGTGATTCTCATCAACAATTGAAACAGACTACAAGGGACAACACACTGTTATTTGGATGTATATGGGTACCCAACATGTCTATGTCTAGCGAACTGAATGTGCAAGAATGGTTTGCAATCTCTGTTGGAAGGAGGTATTAGAGAATATTGAAGACACAGATCAGATGTAGAGGGAATGGTCTAAAGGGTCCTTCACAAAATTAAGTAACATTGTCACTAATAAGAACTTCCAGGAGTCTGGAGGACTGTCCATGGAGTTTCCATACTGGCATACCAACGTAGTCAATAAAATAATTTATGGTTACTGTGGGGAAACATATACCATTCAAAAGGGTGAAATGGAGCAAATGAGGCCAATAAGAGGGAACTTTGATTGGTGAATCATCTGTGGAAATAAGTCTTCAATAGCACTCAAGGCAGCTGGAAAATAGAGTTTAAGGTGCCCCCCCCCCCCCCCAGTTGTTCAGCAAATAGGAACATCTAGTGTAAAGGCTGCATTTGCCTTCACAGATAAGATCCATCAGGTCACTAAGATTCCCACCATACTATTTCAGTTTGACAGTACATGCTAATGTCTGCAAGCTCTGAGATACAGCTTCACAAATGCTACATCTAACTCTATCAATGGCCAGCTTAACCTTCACATGTAACAAAACCTGTAATTTTACTCCCTTACTGCTATGATAGGATAGTCTTGCATCCACTGTCCATAGTTTCTTTGTCTTAATTAACCAGGTACAGAGGTTGCAATAGGTATAAAGGAAGCATTCCTTCAGTTTATCACATGACCCTAGTAATCATATTAAGAAAAGTATTAATCTCTATGGGACCAGAACTGGTAGAGTTTTTAATAAAATCTAGAACAGAAGCTGCTGTTAAAAAAGGAATAATTAGTAGATCATATAAAATATTGCATGATAACTATAAAAATCATTCAGAATAGGTTAGAAAGGTTTGGGAAAAGACTGGATAAGCAATTCACAAAGAAACAATGGAGGGATATATGTATGTCTCTCAAATATGTAACAAAGTCTAGAAGATTTAAAATCTTTGCTTGGAAGTGTTTACATAGGTATTTTTATGCCCCTAGTAAACTGCAAATATTTTTTCCTCGGGTAGACAGCAAATGTTGGAGGTGTGATGGGGAAAAAGAGGTAACTGAGAACATATTTTCTGGGAGTGTAAAGAGTTGGCAGACTTTAAAGATTCCATGTAGAATGCTTTGTCAGAGATACTGGGTGAGGAAATTCATGCAACCCAGAAAATGCTGTTTTTTTTTGTTTTTTTTTTTTTTAGTTTTTTTGAGCTATGATACAGAATCAGAATTGCCTAACATAATAAGGCCATACTGAATCTAATTATGGTGGCTGTCAAAAAGCAATTACTAGAAAATGGAAATCAAAGTCTTAACCAACTTTACTAGAAGTAATGAATATGGTAACAGAGATAAAACAACTGGAAATGGGATCTTTAGAAAAGGGCAGGAAAAAATTACATAGGAAAAATGGGAATTGTGGGAACAATACATGCAGAGAAGGAATGAGGTTTAAAAGAAGGCAGGATTTGAATAAGGTATGTAATGTTTGACTGACAATGACTGGATAATAAGTGATGTATAATGTTTGCAACTACAATTATGTCAATGATGTATAATGTTTGCAACTAAAATTATGTCAATATAGTTTGTTTTCATTTATATGAATGTATGATTACCTATGTCATACATGATAATTTAATGCATATTTTTCTTATTTAAACAAAAACAAAAAAAGGATAATACCAGACTGTTTTCAAATAACTGTACATGAGATACTGCCAAGGACTGGCAAATGGTGGCTACATCATTCATCAGTCTGCATTCACCTTTACTGCATATGTCTCACTGAGACTTGGTTACACCTCAGGAGTTTTATAAATTTAATTAAACGGGCAAAATGAAAACATGGCTATACAGATACAAAAATATTTTAATGGTGCATATATAAAAGAAATTGCAAATTAAAGTGGACAAACATTAAAAAATCAGTCTTGTATTTCCATTTTTAGAGGCAGATATATAACTAGATACTTACCAAAGTAAACCTTAGTTATGCATAATCATGTATCAAGTTCTTAGAGAAAAAGGTGAAACTAATGCATGGGGCTACTTCAAAGGATCCCAGAATCAATAATAAAAAGATTTCAGTAGACTCACTTAGGGCATGGCTAATAGGTGTGATGTCCTCTGCCTGTTGAGCCTGCTGTCACAAGGTCACATCAGTGTATGAAAATCACCCATTGACATTAACTTGGCAAGGATGTTAACTATTATCTGTTCAACTCTTCTCATAACATTGCTCTCAAAGATCTGAGAGAAGAGAAAAAATAAAGCTAAATTGTAGAACTCATCTTTCCACACAAAACTTATCCCTGTTATATAACCATCAGTATTGAGAGGATAAACCTAATTTCTTAAAATCCTTTGAAGAAATAGTAACCAAAATCATGACCATTCTGTGTCATCATGACCAAAAGTATGAGGAATGAAGCAGAGGGACAAATTGCCTGTAACTGCCTATAAAGCTTACTTTCAGAAATGTGTGTATCTTTACATAGAAAAGGCCTGGATAACCAATCTTAAGGTGCTACAATATCCTGCAATGCTTCAATAAGCTAGATAGCTGATTTATGTATCCTGATATTAAATTCAGTGAACAAGTGATGTCAGCCTCTTAAAAGAAAACATATGATACTAAGTAAAATAACTAAGTACACCAGTACTGGATGATCCACCTTTTCCAATACAACGCTTTAAGAAAAGTGTCTGTAGTGGTAAACAAACTACAGTACTGTGCAAAAAAAATGAAACATAAACAACCAAAACAACCATGACAATCACATAGGATATATTATGGGTTTGGTCCCAAGGGCTATACATCAAATGGGTACAGGTTCAGAAACACTACTCCATTAATATGAAAAGGGCAGTGGGGAACGGTTCTCCAAATGACAAGCAGCTGAATCACTCTAACAGCCTCCCCATCTTCAAAATGAAAGCATCTCTGTCTGTTACATATGTTATGAACAAAGTGCCACTCCTGACAGTGGACAACTGAAGTCAAAGGAGAACTCACTAAAAGCTTTATCCAGTGACCCAGTGAGGACTAACAAGCCAAAGGGAGTCCAACTTCATCTAGCCCAGCACCACATAGCTTATTCTGAAAGACTGTCTTTAAGAAAACAGAGTAAGCTAGCTCTGGCAACATACAGAATAAAGTTCTTGCTATGGTCCCAGGAGACACAAGCTCAGACACTTGACAATGCTGACTGAAAAAGATGGACATGCCTATTTGGTGCGAGGGGTAGACCCTGTCATGGGTTGTAGCAACATTTTATAAGAAGAGGGTGTGATGACCTGTAGATATGCATATAGCCCACCAACCAGCAGATGGATGGTAGCCTTCATCAAGCAAGGGCATGAGAACACTGCTTGTACTTTTGGCACATTCCAATTTTTATCATACACAGGAAATACTTTGTATGATTTGTATAGTTGGATTTTCCCTATGAAGTGTACATTTCCTGTTTTTAAAAAGTGTTCTCACACTAAGAAGCCTTGCTAGAAGATTAGTCAGATTTGCTAGGCTATGAGGTAAGAATAGGTTATGAGATTTGTTATTAGTACAATTTTAAAACAGACAGGCATATATACTGTGCTTTATGTTTATTTATTTTATTACCTGTCCCCTTTATCGAAGTGCCTCTGGTTAACACACTGCAATATTAACACGCAACATGTCAACAGATTAAGGCTAGCCTTTTGTGACAATGCAATATGCAGTAACTTAACAGAGCTGCTAGGGCTCGCATACTGTGCATGAGTGTCTGTTTGAAGAAGGTACACTCCCAGTGTCTGTACATTTGTCCTTCACAATCAAAGTGCAAATACACCTGCATATTTTATCTGTTTCTACAGGATTCCACATGCCCAGACAACAGGACAGGTGGTAGCCTGAAAAATTACATCCTAGCTGAAAAAAAAAATGCTGTAGGTCCTTCTAAGCTACAGACTGCACCTAGTGGGGAAAAGGGCTGTAGACCACCAGTTCCATAACTACTTCTATCAGTATGCTTTTCATGTCATTAATGGAGCAGGTGGGTATAACAGACACTGAGAACAGCTGAGATAATGGCCGGCTCACTGCCTGTGTGAGAAGAGCAGAGCAGTGTCCCACCAAGAAATATGCCTTAAACATCATAAAGTCACGTTTGACAACTTTCTGTATTTTAGAATCTGTAAAGTTATATTGCATTTAGTCACATTCTGTGTCTCAGCATATGTGGTGGTATACTGCATTTCAGCCATACTTTCAGGATTTTGGACAAATGTCATGAGCTAGGATTCCTGCAAGTATCAAGTATCATCTGTAGTACACAACAAAATTGGGGAGATTTTGTAGCTGCATGTTTACTTTGAGCATAAGAAGACATCTATTTCACCCAATAAGCCAACACTTACCAACATGACCTTGTGGGAAGTCACCTTGATGGAAGTGGTGATACAACTGGTTCATGTGCTAAATATGAGAATTATGGGAACTACCAGGATGCTATAGAGCATATCTTTTAATGTTCCCTGAGTTTGCAGAATTTACCTAAGTTTACCTCCTATTTTTCCCTGTACTTCATAAAACTTTTGATTTTCTGTAAAATTACACAGGATTACAGCCAGTTAGTCATGACAAACATTATTAGTATATCATACATTTATTGATGAGAAAATGCGTATTGATGCAAAACCAATTGTTTTATTAAACTTGTCCCATTTTCATCTTTGGTCCTCCATTATTTTTGACTTTGTCCAGATTTCCTGAGCAAAGAATTTGAGAGATATGCTACACACACACACACACACACACACACACACACACACACACACACACACACACACACACACACACACACACACATACACTGGTAATAATACCCTTGAGTTGAACACCAGTTGTCAATTTACTGAATGGCAGCCTTTCCTTTTCATATATTTTAGTGAGTCAGGACCAGGTGAGGTCTTTATTTTTATATGTGTGCAGTCTACTGGGCCCAGTACCTCATTAAAACAGAGAGGCATAAGGTGTCATTGTTGCCGAGAGACATAAGCTATCATAGTTGCCATACATGATAATGAGTCTCTCCATTGCTTTACTGAAGAACTAGATATAATGTTGCCCATGCAGATGGAAATGTGTTAAATATTCATAAAAGTGAAGCCTGCAAAATACCTAGTGTGTTCATGTGTTTTCAGGTCGTCACTGAATGGCCGCTATAGCGCAGCCGCAGTAGTGCAGTGGTTAGTGTTGTCACCTCACAGCAAGAGGTTCTCCGGTTCGATCCTTGGCTGGCGTGCCTTTTGTGTGGAGTCTGCATGTCCTCCCTGTGGTTACGTTGGTTTCCTCCAGGTGCTCCAGTTTCTTTCCACATCCCAAAGACATGCTGTAGGTGGATTGGACACTCTAAATTGGCCCTAGGTGTGAGTGTGTGCATGTGCGTGCCTTATGTGGAAGGTTGGGAGCCAGGCTGGCAACTCAACACTGTAAAAAAAAACCTCCACTGCCAATCATGAGCTGACAGGTGATCTGCCGTTGCGACCCCTAACCTTGAAAAGCTGAAAGAAGAAGACTGAAAGGCCGCTATAGCTGAAACAGTAAATTCAACATGTAGCTTGATCTCCACAGGGACAGGAACAACATGCATTACTGTTTATGCAACACATGGGTGTCCATTTCATTGTTTACTATGTGATGCTTTATGCAGAAGCACTCAGTTATCTGCTGGTTATCATATTATGGAATTCATTCCTCTGTCGACACAGTTGTTGTTGCTGCAGTCTGCCATGATGCACTTCTGGGCTAGAGCCAGTGGCAGTAAGTACAAATAGGTAATACAGAGCAAAAGTGCTGTAATTCCTAGAATTTTCCACAGTTTTCTGCATGATTAACTTCTTTCTAGAGTTACACAGCAGATTGGAAAAGTTCCTGTAGATATAGTTGCAAATCATAACACTATTTTGCTTGCTTATAATTACTGCCTCATTTGTTTATATGACTTCATTTATAGGTCTTTAAGCAGTGATTTGTGGATACTGCATATTGCAAAGTAATGGTCAATGTACTGTTGCAAGATATGTGCCTTTGAATTGTCCATGCCCTGCAAGTGACTGCTAAGGCATGCAAAATGCTGCTGTGAGTTATTTAAGAAAACTATTAAGCCCTCCCTTAGATAAATCATTTGTACCATTGGTTTCTCTATATGGTGATGTGATAGGCATTACAAAGGAACATGTGACATTGCAATCATCTATCAAGATGATCCAACCTGTTTTCTGACTGACAACCAATTTCCCTTCTCACATGAATTATGATCTATTCTTATAAATAGCAGAATTAATCTTAATTACTGCCTCTTCTATTCATATCCTCCTAGCAAAGACACATCTATCAGTGATGAGGCTACACACTGACTCTACACAAATGTCAAATATGAATTTATAACAATGACTGACTTTAATACAGATTGGAAACTTTCCAGTGGTTGCCCTACTCACTTCATACTTTACCTTTATGGCTTTACTCAAATCATAGTGACATCACTACATATAGATAGGACATTAAGTCACAAACATATCATTAACTGGATCTAGTTAGTAAACCCAAACATAATTATCTCTACAAAACCATGGCCAGTGTCAGATACAACCATCATCCTACTTTCTCGGAATGGAATCAGTTAAAAGTCATAAAAATACAAACATCTGTGGGGATGTATCAGAAACATGGAACCAGATGCATTCAACACAGCCATTAAATACATAAAATGGATTCCTCCATACAAAACCTCCACTAGATGAGGCAGGTTTACATGTCAGTTTAGTTCACTAGATAATCTCAATGAGTAAAAACAATAATCTACCCTTGATATAGAAGTCTGTTCATAACATAATTTCTATGAGGGATCATCTAGGTCTCATCTGCCATAGTATTACAGACCATGTGGACTTTCTGAAAAGCTACCAGTCAAGTAAAAAGTGACATTCTGCCCATGAAGAACAGCATTGTACCATAATAAACAGGAAATGCATGCAAATAATACCAAGAAATTCTTGAAACCAGTAGATCAACTTCTTCACGCTTTCCAAATATCCATGATAATGATATTGCCCATGATTTTGATCATTAATTCCGTGGCTCAGTCTCTTAAACCATATACTGCTTTGTTATAATGCTTATACCTGCAAAGTAGATTGTTCATGTCATAATGTATTCATCATCCAAGCTGTTTAAAATAACAAAATACTTAAGAAGCTAAGCCAAGATATGGAGCTACTGAGAATCTCACTCGTAAGTACAGCTGTATATACCTTTTATCTTCCCATTACAATCCTCATTAATAGGTTCATCAAAGAGGTGTGAGTACCAGCATGTTGGAAATAAGCTCTAAATGTTCTCCTGCATAAAAGCAGCTCCTCTGTATCATGGATTAATTACTTTTTGCTAACCTCATTTATGCCTGTCTGTCTCCAAAATATCATGAAAGTGTGTACATTAGCCTTTAGAATAACTTATTACAGTTAAAACGTAATCCCATGATACAAAGCATGGTTTGAAACCACATTTTAGGAATGATGCTGCAGTCACTGACCTAGTAGACTGCCTTTAATTCAAGCTTCACAGAGGCTAATTTAGAGGCAGTGTCCTAGTAGTCTGTGTATTGTAATATGTGTAACTAGATGGCTCTTGGCCTAAAGCTGCCCACTGGAATAGGACTACATGTATGTCACCTTTTCTTCCAGTAAGCACTGCAGTACTTTAGAGAATAATGCCAAGACTGTAGTTTCTCACATTTTTTTCCAAAATTGTATTAACTAATGATACACTGGAATATAGCAGCAGTAAACTTCATATCTCCTTTCATACCCAACAGAACTGTTTCCTTTAAGTGGGTCATAATCTACGGTTGTCAAAAACATTTTGCTGTTATTCTCTCCCCAAATGTGTAAACTTCACCTCATGCATGTGTACCTCAACTGATGAAATGCCCCCCCAAAAAAAATCACCACTCTTAATGCTGTTACTGAACTCCCTTCTGCTAAAGTTCACAATTCATTTTCAACAAATAGCTGTTTGAAGAACATGTCGAAAATGTGAAAAAAGGAACATTAAACTGAAAAAAAAAGACCAAAACCAGTTACTTCCTTCTGACCATGTTATTGTGAATACAGTTCTGATGGCAATTGCATCCACCCACTGCAACAAATAGAGCATAACTGAATTTCCTTCTGGCCTTAGTGCTAAATCCTACAACCACATGCCATTAAAACATCTTAAGTGCAAAAGTAAGGGCAGGATTCACGAAGGCTTGCACGGAGTGTAAGAGACGTGTAACACTCCATGCAAGCCTCGCGATCCAGGAACAGCCCGAAACTCCGTGTAAGAGACCAGCTAAAACGTCTCTTACACGGACTGGGCGTGGATATGCTAAATACCTCACTTGCAGCCGAAAGGTATGCAAATGAGGTATATTAGCGATCCACGAAGCAGAAACCAGCCTGTGTAAGAGATGTTCTAGCTGCAGAAATGTACTCAGTTGACAACTGAGTACGTTTCTGCAAAAATCACAATGGAGCCATGTCAGCTCCAAATAAAGGGTGCATATGTGTCAGGCAGCATGCCTATGGCCAAATATGTGGCCATTGGCAAGGTAACCCGATGCAAAAATTAAAAAAATATAATTTTTTTTGCAAACGGGCTGCGCTGTATAAAACATAAAAATGAAGGTTATAAACCCACAAATGTGGGTTTTATGCAATACATGGAATGACAATGCAGGGACCAGCAGACCAAAAACAACATGCCCACCGTGTAGTGGTTGCTAAGGGGGGAAGCTGAGTCTAAGACATGTAACTAAGCATTAGTAGGCAATCTGATGTAAATGAGGGTTAGGATACTGAATCCCACAGTCACATAGAAAATGAGCACAGTCTGAGTAGTGTAAGAGATACATAAGGGGGAGGAATAGAGTAGGAGATAGGTGACATCACAGGGGGGAATGGTAGAAAGAAATGCAGTTCATTGGAGGTCAGTGTAACATGACAGATGACAGACACAGATCAGGGAAAGAGGAGTGCCACAAGATAAGCATGGGAAAGTCAAGAAATGGAAGGTGTACACTGTTACTTACACCAAAGTTTCTTGCTGGTCATGCATGCGCACGTGTGCACGCCATGAAGCGCGAGTAGGGCAGTGTGCACGCGTGTAAGGCAGACTGAGCATGTGGGAGCGTGTTGGTAGATGTTTAACACTGTTTGCGCTGGTGTGCGCGCGTGTAGGGCAGACTGAGCATGTGGGAGCCTGTTGGCAGACTTGTAAGACTGTTTGCGCTGGTGTGCACGCGTTTTAACCCGAATAGGCAGATCCTGAACCGTGTAAGCATGTGTGCGCGCGTGTAAGCCACTGTGAGCGCATTTCTGCTGGTATGCACGCTGCTCCCCCCTGAGGAAACAGAAAGGAAAAAGGAAGCAACAGAATTAGTAGGAAGCTAGCAGGGAATACTGCTGGAGCTAGCAGGTGAAAACAATTAGAAGCAGGCAATTAAACAGGCAGAATAGTAGCCCAGCCCAGCACTTAAAACTCTGCAAACAGCAGTGCAGGATGTTTCTCTCAAGAGACACTGCAAGACAGGAGTAAGCTATTAGAAGTGAAAACTGAAAAAGCTGAAATCAGAGCAGAAATGTTAGGGGCTGCCATAGCTTTCATAATGAGACATAGGCGACTTGCTGAGGGTGGTGACAATGCAGATGGTGCCAGACAACCCACAGTGAGGAGACGGAGAAGAGTGTACAGGCCCAGGGTCACCTACCATGGGTTACATGAGCTGGAGATAGTAGAGCACTATAGAGTGGACAGAGAGCTCCTGCAGCAAATAGTCGAGCTGTGCAGGCCACGCCTCACACACAGAACCAACAGAGGGGAACCCATCCCAGTGGAAACCAAGGTATGTGTTGGCCTAAGAATACTAGCAACAGGTACCTTCCAAAGACCAACTGGTGATATGATGGGGATATCACAGGCATCAGCCTCCAGGGTACTGCACCAGTTCCTGGATGCCATGTCAGCACATGTCGGTGATCATGTATATTTCCCCAATGCCCGTGAGGTATTGGCCAGCAATATGCGTCTCTTCCAGCAAATAGCGGAATACCCTGAGGTAGTGGGTGCAATAGACTGCACGCACATACGCATCAAAGCACCAGCCGGTGAGCGGAGTAGGGCCTACATTAACCACAAGGGCTTCCTCTCCATCAACTGCCAGGTCATGTGTAATGCCCAGGGCATAATAATGAATGTGTGTGCTGGCTGCCCTGGGAACTACCATGATTCCCACATCTGGCATTTGACGCAGCTGTACCAGACATTTGCCAATGGGGACATCCCACACAGACACCTAGTGGGGGATGCAGGTTATGCACTGGAGCCGTGGCTGATGACACCCATCAGAAACGCACACACACCTGAACAGGAACGCCATAATGAGGCACACGCACAAACACGTAATGTAATAGAGCGTGTGTTTGGGCTGCTCAAGTCACGGTTCTGGTGTCTGGACACATCTGGTGGAGCCTTGCAGTACTCACCAACTACATGTACCCAAATTGTCATGGTATGTGCTATGCTACATAATATGATCTTGCGAAAACAGCTGCAGCAGGACCAGCATAGGGCTGGGCCAAACAACCCCCCACCATTGCCAAGGCCATCACAGGCAGAGCATGACTCGGAGGAGGAACAACTTGAGCCTGCCCCAGTAGGCAGAAGGAGGCGTGCCCAGTATGCCCTGGCCTTGGCAAAGAGGCAACGCATAGCACATACACTGGCTCAGTAGGAACCCTGGGAATGATACCCCCTCTGACTCACTCAAATAATAACAGGGATGCCTAAAATGACATGACCTGCTCACAAACATGTACAGGGAGTGTAATATGTGCATCCGACAGAGGCAGCCCTACAGCACCACCTGAGGCATGAATGCCATGTGTTAAGTTATGTAACACCATGTACTATATGCACACCTGAGGACCCTGACTAGCATCCACCCTCACCAAGCATGAAGCCACAAAATGACGATGGGATGATCAATAGCAATAACTGGCTGAAGTAATGCAGTTAGTCAAAGGGGAGCCAATGTGTTTCAGCCTGGGAAGACATGCAGAGCATGACATGATGCACCACCTGCTAGGGGTGGCGTGCACCTATCAGTCCAGGCCCCATGGATACTGGCAAAGGCTGTCAGTACCCACAGCATGCCCTGAATAGGTAAGTCTCAAAACACAAACCCACCTTCATAGGTACCACAAGGGATAGGAACCTAGATGTAATGCTACCCAATGCCAGAAGTCTAAACAGCAAGATGCGTGCAGTGTAAACGCACACAGTATGGAGAATGTTGATATCAGTCCTGTAATAGAAAACTGGGTCAAGGCTCACATCAGCACCCTAACACTACCAGGTTACACCTCATACTGTGCTGTACAGCTGCAAAACATGGAACAAGCTACAAAAGGAGGGTGACTAGCAATAAATGTCAAGGATAACCACACCCCATGTTGGTACCACAACAAGAAGCAGCATGGATTAGCCATGGTCAAATACCAATGGCTAAAACCGCCTCCCAGTATATAACCTGCTGCAGACTACTGTCCTAATACCAGGAACTGCACCTGGCCTATGTTGGAATACATGAATATATCAAGCCCCCTAAACCACATTATATTGCTTGACTGAAAATACCCAGACATACACTGGGAGCATTATACTAGCACCAACACAGTAGGAGAAAAGTTCCCAAAATCCATAAACCAAAATGCCCAGGAACAACGTACTACTCCCACAAGAGGGGTAAGCATACTGGATGTGATAATCAGCAACATGGGTACTGGATGGCAAGATGAGAAGTGTATCCCTCACTGGTAAGACCAGACCATAGAGTAATCACATTGGATATACACATCCTGACCACAGTCCCTGGCCAGAAAACCACAGTGAAAAACATGTGTAAAGCATAGGTTGCACCCCTCCAAACTGATGTGGAATCCAGGAAAGGCCCTGTGCAAGTGCAGAATATGGGACACACCGCAGAACATGTTATACAGGCATTCCATGAAAACAGCCAGGAATGCTTGGATTATGCAATCACAAATAACAACAAGACACAATGCCATACACGCAGGCATCTGGCATGCTGGACTCCAGCCATTACCAAACCATGCAAGAGAATGAGGAAGCTACTACATGATAGAGCAAACATAAAAAGGGAAGTAATCACTGATCAGTAGTATGGCAATAAAATATGTCCACACATACAATCCACTAAGGCCAGCCACAACAAGTAGAATCTGTGAATCCAGAGGCAATGTGACGCCTGCCCCAAGTACACAGACAACCCACAACTCCCCCCAATAAATACAAATATATGTGAGAGATGCAACCATTTATCCAAACCGGAGGCTGATCTCCCCCAACTCACTACTGTCAAAACTAGTCAGGAGGAGAAGGTAACCACATACACCACAAACCCAGTCCCACATAGACCTATCACAACTGTAAACCAAACACATAAACACAGAAAAACATTCCCGGAGGCCCTAATTACAAACACACCACACCAACAGAGGCCTCCAAAGCAGATCCCAAGCAACCACAACCTCCAAACATAGCACATGCAACACATAGTACACAAAGCTGGTGTGCAAAACAGTTACAGGCCAGAAGGAGAAACAACATGCCTGATACAGTTGTAATAGGTGTCTGTATAGGCAGACACACTGCTGTCCCACTCACCAGACTGAACAAGGGAAAGGGTACAGTAAGCTGCCTGTAGGCTGCCACAATATGCCACATAACACAAGTACGCAGGTCACCCCAAAGCAAGCAGAAATATGATGCACTCATTGTCCATGCTGGTGTGAATGACCTGGGATGTACCTCCCTGGACTACATGAAAAGAGACATGGATGAACTCTCTGAGTATGTACTCCAGGCAGCTATGACACTGGCTGTTTGCAGCA
Source organism: Protopterus annectens (assembly GCF_019279795.1). Classification (NCBI taxonomy): domain Eukaryota; kingdom Metazoa; phylum Chordata; order Ceratodontiformes; family Protopteridae; genus Protopterus; species Protopterus annectens. The sequence goes on along the minus strand of NC_056729.1, from coordinate 228,291,986 downwards.
TCCAACCCTCACCAAGAATGATGCCACAGTGCAAACACAGAATGATCAGCTTTAACAGGTGGCACAGTTACAGCTGTCAGTCCAAGAGGGTCTAATGTCTGTCTGCTTGAGATGTCATGCATGACAAGCCATGCTGCTGTTCCAGGGATGGCTTGCACCTGTTACCCCTGGGTGTCTGGATACTGGATAAGGCCTTTGCCACCTCCATAGAGCCGTACTTAGGCAAGGCCAAAAAGACTAACCCACCACCCTAGAAAACATAAGTGGTAAGAAACATAAGGGTAATGCTGACCAATGCCAGATGTGTAAACTGCAATATGCATGCCGCTGAGGCACTTCCCAGTATGGAGAACATCGATGTCTGTGCAGTGACAGAAGCCTGCTGCAAGCCTACTGATAGCACACCAGCACTACCAGGTTATACCACATATCATGCGTTATGGCCCCAACACCTGGACCAAAACATCAAAGGAGGGGGGGTATCCATATGCAGCACAGACACCCATACGGCCAGGTAACTGACAATGCCCGAAGCAGCGGAGACCACCCATGTGCACCTAAGTGTAGTCAAAACTGCTGTACAGTCTGTAGCATGCGACAGACCACACTCTCACACACAAGAACCCCACCCAGACATCCTGAAGACACTGGACAGTATGTATGTCCCACCAAATACCAGACAAGGTACTCACAAATTACCACATAGGTGGTAAACCATTATGTATGCAAGGAGTAATCAGGGACCTAGGGACACAAGTCGACAGTAACCTGTCATGTGACACTCACAATGCCAATGTGGCTAGGAAGACTGTCTATATTGGATACTGTATCATGAAAGGATTCACATCTACATCAACAAAGGTCACTGCGCCCCTGTACTGTTCCCTTATCAGACCCATAATCTAGTACAATGACTCATATGGGATGTACCGTACCTGACACCTGCAGCGGTTAGGAAGACCTCAAAGGTACCCCACCAAGAGGATAAAGGGTGTCAAATATATGTCACATGCTGCCTGGCTGTAGACACCCCAGCTGAATGCAGTCACAGACTGCTTACACAGAGGCATTGTATGTCTGTTGTACAAGGCCATGTCCAACACAGGAGTAATGGACATGCTCCACCACAGGAAATCAAAGCCATTGGAGCTGTGAGAGTGACAGATGTCAGCCTCAACACATAATGAAATAGGATGTGCTGGAGGGACAGATACATAACCCAGAGGCTCCCCACACCCAGAAACAGGATCCCAATCCATGTTAGGCAGAGCCCCTCACTGAAACCCCTCAACAGGAATATTGCCAAGTGGATGGATGATCGTACATGTACACTGGGGGTCTTCACTGTGTCAAGTGCAGATAGAGGCACAGTAAAGAAAATCATAAATGGCCATAATAGTCACATAGCAAGGGGCGGCGAAAGACACACACACTCTGGCTTGGCTTACTAATTCCCTAGTGTGGATAGCCTGGTATGAACCCATGAACCTATGAAGATACAAATTGTACAGGACACTAAGGATAATCACAAGGCTTACTTAACTGATGGTAGGAACCATGTTGGGAATTCACAGATATGCTCCGAATCACACAGATATTACAAACAACATACCAAACACACACACATATTGCCAACATACAACCTGACAGATTCAGTGCAAACCCCCCCACCCCAGAATGCAAAATATCTATCCCAGCAGACTGCTGGTCCCCTGACTTTGCAGATGCTGAGGTAACAGCCATCATCTGCAAAGCAAAACACACAGCAGCAAAGGTATGTGATGGTGTCCTGGGCTGAGGCCAACATGGACTCCAAGAATAATGGAATGCCAAATCACACTACTGCCCAATGTCAGCCTTACCACAGGATATGTACCCAAAGAGCAGTGTACAACAACAGTGGTCCTTCACAACAAAGGTGTTGCCTGAATGTATACTGCAAACTACCACCCCAGGATCCTGACAAGCTTGGTCTGCACAGCTATGGAAAGGATCAGTATGTACCACAGACATAAAGCTATCGTGGACCTACTGACACCGGACCCTACACAGTGTGGCTGTCGTAACTGCAGATCCTGCCCCTAAACATGTTTGACCCATTTGAAACAGTCATTAAGGTCATTGATGAGGGCAATGTGGTCCACACAGCGTAGCTGGAACGTGCATATGCATCCAGACAATACCCTACGAGTTCAGTATGGATATGTTCACCAGCTTAAATATAAACCCCTATGTCAGTAGAGGGGTTGCAAACCAGACCAAGGACAGAACTGACATGGTCAGACATGCTGCATCCATGTCAGACTACAAAGCAGATATGAGTGGCATCCCACAAGGCTTGGTCCTGGGACCCCCCCCCCCGTTCCGTATATATGTCCCATAGGTACAGGCCAACATGGAAGGACTGTGACTGAACATGTATACAGAGGAGTACAAACAGCCCACCATATCCGACCCCCAGCTGACACAAGCAACCCACAAAAGGGCCACCTAGAAACAGACAACTGGAGCCATAGCCATGTCAGCAAGCTAATTGCAGAACTGTGTATAGACAACCACCGTGGATATACAGTAAGTGCCCACAAATTACCACACAGGTGTTAACCCATTACGTACCTAACATGTAATGAGAGACCTGGGGACACAAGGTGATAGATATCCTGCATTGGACAGACATGTGGCTGTAGTGTTCGCAGAAACATACCATATACCCACCCAATCATGAAGGTTGTCAGATGTAGATAAGGGGAGGTCACTGTGGCTCTGCAGTCATCCTTCATCAGCGTCACAATTGACTACAATAGCCCCTGTGGGATATACCTCAGCAGACACCTCCATCAACTGTAAAGTCCACAACAGTACCCCACCAGGAGTAGCAAAGAGCATGAACAGATGCCATGTGTTGCCTGAGTAAACAAACAGCAGCTCCACACACTACCATACTGCCCACCCAGAGGCAAGTTGTGCCTGATGTATGAAGCCATGTCCAAGCTGGAATCAATGAACATGCTGCACCTTGTACAATTTGAATGGCAGTGAGCTATGCACATGAGAGACCTGAACCCCAGCACTGACATACATAGGACAAGCTGTACAGAATGATCCATAACACAGAAGGCACCCCCACTCTTGAGTTAATTCCCAGTACAGGTTAGCCAGAGAGTCACCTATCAACACCCCTCAAGAGGAATCCCGATGAGTGGATGGGAGATGGTAGGTTAACCCTGGGTATCACTGTTATGTCAGAGGTAGACGGAGGCACAGTATACTAACCATGACATATGTCATGGCAAACTCCAGTTACAATGTGTGTCGAAGGACAAACACACTCTGTGACTAGCATCAGAAATGGCCTAGGGAACATCGCTAGTGTTTGCCAATGTCCACCTATGTTGTGGAATACACTACCAATGTTGGACAAGCCTGGTGTAGGTAGTCCATATCTGAACATAATGCAACATGGTCATATGTGTACAACTGGCCCCTACACAGTCTGTTGTGCTCACTATGAAGATGTCAAGCAGTGATAGGACTAAAACCCAGGATATTGTCCACCACAGTGAAAGTACTGAACCAGTACACTATACGGTACTACAGTGTTAGGTCATTATGAAAGGATGTTGACAACTGTATGCAAAGTATCCCATGCAATCCCTGCAGGCACAGTATAATCCCTGTTGTGGCAGACACTAAGCAGTTGGTCAGTTAGTACACAACATGACACCCAACACACAACCATAAACGTGAGATATTGTTGAAGTTCACACACACCCAAATATATGGTGGACTTCAGAGTTCAACATATGGAAAGCTCACACTGGGCATGCTCGCACACTTCGATAAATGAGGCATATGTCAGACAACATGCCATGGAAAGGCTGAACTGGGCATGCTCACACACTTAGGCCATATCTCCGTTTAGCAGTTGGCCACACATATCTGGTATTTGTACGTGTCATTCCAGGAACCAACCACAACACAGCAATCTGCCCAGTGCACACAGTAAATGACTACAGAGACATAAGTGATATAGTGGATCGCCCTCATATTCAAACATCTTCCACAGATACACAAGTTGTTCATAGGAACAGGGAATGCTATGGCAATAAAGACCTGCAAACAATCTAACTGCACAACAAATATTGTGCATCTGACAATTGAACATATGGGTGTAGAGGTCAATACTAGGCTTGTTGCCCTAGGGAATGACAGCTTAGCCAGAGTGTGCTTGGCATCTGCATCCCCAGTACAGTAGGCTACTGTGCCACTGTAAAGTAGGTCACATAAGGCAACATGTGAGGCTAGTGAGCTGTGCCTCTATCAAGCAGGGGCACAGTGGAGATCCCAGGGTTTGAATGTGCTAAGCCACAACCATGTTGTTGGTGTGTGCTGGAAGAGGGTTGCTGAGGACCTCTAACAGTAAGTGGGCGTCAATAACAGACTGAGGGGAGCCCTATCTGCATTGTCTGGACAATTCCACTGTCAACACTGTGTTGTGATGATTATGTGGGAATGAAGTGTTGTGCCGGTACTGTTCACAGATGTCCTCCCTCTGTGGGCTACAGCTCTGCAATGTATTAGCTCACTCTGTCTGTTGGACGGCTGATATATGGCTGGTGTACATCTGACAGGTGTCTTGTTGTGGAGCAGTCATGGGTATATGTGGGATAGCATGATCAATGCAAACCTTACACATGCTCATAGAATGCAATTGTCAAGGATTATGCAGAGTGGCCAGTATAGTCCCCCAGCATGGGTCCTTTGAAGTCATCCACACCAGTCTTCACAAGTGTAGAGTCTGCTTGTGCTAAATACAGTTTGTTTGCAGTGACAACCTTGCCTGGGGGTGGGGATGGGATATGGATGTCCAGGGAAAGGTGGGTATGGTCAGATATCAACAATGGTGGTCTACCTCTGGTGTGGAACAGTGAGTACCCACGTTGCAGATGGACAGGTGCAATATGTATTCCCCCATGTGGCTGTGGTGAGTGGTTCTGCCATAGCACATGGACCCACAAATTGTAGTGGCTGTAGGGTAAAGTGGTAGAGGCCTGAGTAGTTCCCACACACAATATGCCTGTACCTGATGTTAACATCTGGAATGGTGTATGTGAACACCTGCATATCCCGGCACTGTTTCCAGGGAAGCAAAGTGTGTGTCCTGGATGTGGGAGTGGTGTTCTGGATTGTTTGTGTTGTGTGTTACAGGTCCTGTGGTCACTAAGCATGGTATAGAACATAACCTGCCAGTGCGATGTGCATATCTGACCCTGACGTAGGTGGCTGCAAATGCATATATATGCTATCTCCCACCTGACAGGTAGTACTAGATGTACATACCTCTGTAGAAATAAAGATGCCAGCACGCTATAAATACTGCAGGTGCAGACCAGATGCCCAGTAATTCGGTTAGCGCGCTCTGCTAATGCGTCTCCCTCAAGTGTCATAATATAGGTAGGTAGGAGTTCGAACCATGCAAATGCTCAGTGTGTGTGTGTGTGTGTGTGTGTGTGTGCGTGGGTGAGTGGGGTTGATGTGTGTGCAAGTCTGTGTGAGGGACATGTCCCTTTTGGCAACTGTGAAAGCACTCTACAGGATGCACATTCCCCTATCTAAGCACGGATGATGTCAGCACCCTATAAGTACAGCAGGAGAAGGAAGCCTTCCCAGTAATGCGAATAGCGCGCTCTGCTAATGCATCTGTCACGAGTGTCATAACATAGTTAAGTAGGGGTTTGAATCCTGCAACTGCCCAGTGTGTGTGGAGGGGGGTTAGTGTGTGTGCAAGTCTGTGTGAGGGAGATGCCCCTTTTGGCAACTGTGAAAACACTCTACAGGATGCACATTCCCCTATCTAAGCACTGATGATGTCAGCACCCTATAAGTACAGCAGGAGAAGGGAACTCTCCCAGTAAGGCGAATAGTGTGCTCCGCTAATGCGTCTGTCACGAGTGTCATAACATAGTTAGGTAGGGGTATGAATCCTGCAACTCCCCAGTGTGTGTGGAGGGGGGTTAGTGTGTGTGCAAGTCTGTGTGATTGAGATATCCCTTTTGGCAACTGTGAAAACACTCTACAGGATGTACATTCCCCTATCTAAGCACTGATGATGTCAGCACCCTATAAGTACAGCAGGAGAAGTGAACCCTCCCAGTAATGTGAATAGCGCACTCTGCTAATGCGTCTGTCACGAGTGTCATAACATAGTTAGGAAGGGGTTTGAATCCTGCAACTGCCCAGTGTGGGTGGAGGAGGGTTAGTGTGTGTGCAAGTCTGTGTGAGGGAGATGCCCCTTTTGGCAACTGTGAAAACACTCTACAGGATGCACATTCCCCTATCTAAGCACTGATGATGTCAGCACCCTATAAGTACAGCAGGAGAAGGGAACTCTCCCAGTAAGGCGAATAGTGTGCTCCGCTAATGCATCTGTCACAAGTGTCATAACATAGTTAGGTAGGGGTATGAATCCTGCAACTCCCCAGTGTGTGTGGAGGGGGGTTAGTGTGTGTGCAAGTCTGTGTGATTGAGATATCCCTTTTGGCAACTGTGAAAACACTCTACAGGATGTACATTCCCCTATCTAAGCACTGATGATGTCAGCACCCTATAAGTACAGCAGGAGAAGTGAACCCTCCCAGTAATGCGAATAGCGCACTCTGCTAATGCGTCTGTCACGAGTGTCATAACATAGTTAGGAAGGGGTTTGAATCCTGCAACTGCCCAGTGTGTGTGGAGGGGGGTTAGTGTGTGTGCAAGTCTGTGTGAGGAAGATGTTCCTTTTGGCAACTGTGAAAGCACTCTACAGGATGCACATTCCCCTGTCTAAGCACGGATGATGTCAGCACCCTATAAGTACAGCAGGAGAAGAGAAACCTCCCAGTAATTCGAATAGCGCACTCTGCTAATGCGTCTCTCTCAAGTGTCATAACATAGTTAGATAGGAGTTTGAAACCTCCAAATGGTAAGTGTGTGTGTTTGGATGTGGGGAGTTTGTGTGTGTGCAATTCTGTATGAAAGGCATGTGCTTTTTTGCAATCAGGAGATCACACTACATAATGCACATTACCCTTTCCAAACACTGATGATGTCAGCACCCTATACATACAGCTGGAGCAGGGACACCTCCCAATAATACAAATAGCGCACTCTGCTAAAGCGTATCTCTCAAGTGTCATAACATAGTTAGGTAGGAATTTGAAACCAGCAAATGGCAAGTGTGTGTGTTTGGATGTGGGGAGTTTGTGTGTGTGCAATTCTGTATGAAAAACATGTGCTTTTTGGCAATCAGGAGATCACACTACATGATGCACATTACCCTTTCCAAACACTGATGATGTCAGCACCCCATACATACAGCCGGAGAAGAGGAACCTCCTAGTAATCTGAATAGTGCACTTCGCTAATGCGTCTCTCTCACGTGTCGTGACATAGTTAGGTAGGGGTATGAATCCTGCAAATGGCAAGTGTGTGTGTGTGTGTGGGGATAGTAAGGTGTGTGTAATTGCAAGTGTGAGAGAACAGATCCTTTTGGCAAATACTACAATACACCAGATGCTGCATATTCCCCCAGTAAACACAGGGGATGTCACCACACTATCAGCACAGCCAAACAGGGCTACTTGGCCAGTAATGCCAATAGTGCGCTCCGCTACTGGGTCTATTACCATTGTCAGAGCACAGATAGGTATGTTTTGGAAACCCACAACTGCCACGTGTGGTTGTGTCACACAATATGACCTTGTGTGGGTCTTTGTGCATAACAATGCATGCCATTGCCTAAACCAGCACATGATGTATGTGTGTGACACATACACATAAATACCTGTGACCTGCAGTAGTTACCATGTCTGACACGTGCCTCGAGTGGATAAATGGTATTCACAATGCATAACAAAATGACTGTGTCTTACTGTGCAGGGGCCGCACGCGGTATGTGTCTATACAGTGTGGGTTGTATATGGTAAAATACCTACAGCAGGGGATACACATCTGGTCTGGGCCATATAGTCTACATGTAGTTGATGAACAGGTGCTGCATGTTCCCACCTGTTGTGGGAGTGGTAACATGTTATTCCACTGCAATTTTTTGACCACATGCTGGGAACCTTTCAGCTAGTGTGTTGTAGCTACAGTAATGCTCACGCACAATGTTTGGCTGGATGCAGTCCAGTCATATAAAGACATTTCTTGAGACTGTCATATTGCCAGTGTTGTTATGGAGGATAGGTGGGTTTCCTGTGTATGGGAGGGTTGTGTGTGCCAGGCTATGAACCAGAAGGCAGTCCAACACACTGTTAGCTGCACATGAATAGGCCCTGATGCTTTGTGCTGTGCCAACAACCTGGAGATGTGTGTATCTGTGGTGCCTTGGGATACCACCCCCCTGTCCATGTGTGTTACATGTGTAGGGTACGACAGGCATGGTATGAGGTATAACCTGGCAGTGATGGGTTGCACCTGTGAGCCGTGAATCAGGGCTCTGGTACTTGCACAGACATTGCAGTTCACCGTGCTGAGGACAGTGTCCAGTGCATGCATCTTGCGGTGTACACTGTTGGTGTTGTGTAGCATCACTGTTAGTGTCCTATCCTGTGTGATACCCGCGGAGGAGGCTATGTAATCCGTGTCCTGCAGCAAAAGGCACTATGTGTGTATCAAGGAGCTTCGCCAATATACAATGGCCCATGGGTGTCACATGCAAGCTGCCCCTCGCAAATCTTTGTGGCTTCCCTAGCATGTAAGCACACATTGACAGCCAGTGGATACCCTATGAATGACATTGGAGATTGAGCAGAATGTAGACATAGAACACCCTTCCTACATAGAGTGGTAGCATACCTGGTGAGGGTATGATGGCAACCAAGATCAGGCTCATACTTGCCTGTGCCACATGCTGAGAGATCCCTTCTATGTTCCCTATCATGTAGTCCAGGGAGGTATGTCTCAGGTCATCCATAGTGGCATGGTCAATGACTGAGTCATATGTGTCCATGCCTCTGACTGACTTGTATGCATGTGTTTTGTGGTGGACCATAGTGCCCCACAGGCATATCACTGTGACCTTCACCATGTACAGCCTGTTGAGCGGGACCCCACTGCAGCAGCCAAGAGAGGTACCTGACACATCTGTAGCAGGTGTGTTGTGTAGCCCTACAGGCTGTGAGTGTGTGGCACACGGGATGTGTGTGCCATGTGTGGCATGTGCTCTGTTCCGATGTAACGTATGCCTGTGTGCCAGCTGCAGAGGTGTGTGATGCTCAGGCAGGATGCTATTCTGAGTCTCCAAGTATGCCCCAGTGTGTTCAGATTGCTGTCAGTGCGGGTCTATGTCAGACTGGTATTGTAGTCACTGTAGTATGTCATGCCACCTGACAGGGTATGGCATTACTAGGTTCAGAGTGCTCAGTCCCCAGATTGGCTATGTGGTGGCATCCCACACATGTGTTGCACGTTCCTGGCCAGGGGTGAGGGTTGACTGCATACATGTGGCAGCTGTGACATTGCCACATGACTCACATAAACCACAACTGGACCATAGAGGTGATTCACAGGTTACCTTTGCACATGCTACCATAGTAGTGTGATTGCCATGGTGATTACCAACACATAGGGCCAATGGGGAACAACATACTGAAGGTGTGTATGTGTGGGTGTACTGCTACAGATTTCATAGCACTGGCATATATGACTGCACATGTGGGTAAATGCCAGGTAAGACATGTGCAATGTGTCACAGACAACGTACATGCAAACAGGACAGACAGTGACGTTCTGTCATGTGTAAACTTGGCATATGTATAGTACGCTATGCAGATGTCACTAGGAGTCCACAGAAACACTGTAACTCTGCATTGCAGGTGGAAGCAGTGTTCCAGGGAACCCCAAGCGAACATGCATGCAAACAAAGCTACAGTAAGCAGGGCTGGAAGTAGTCCATTGTACAACAAAGAAGGGGTAACACTAACAGTAGGTAACAGTAAAAATATGTAGGCACTATCAACATGTACCCAGGAATGCACAGATCAGATGTCCATGGTAGAACTGATATTATGTCATAGTTAATTGTGATTTGGATTACATTGGTACTGCACACATATCAACATGCGCAAACATCCACATTGCATAGTCATTGTGGGCAACTTGCCACCATTACTGTACATGTCCATCATTGCGTATCACTACTTGCATTAGCTTCCCCCCTGTGCTACCCATGTATGTGGCTATCTGTTGACATTCTTACCACCGGTATGCAATAATGTGCAGCTGTTATACTTTGGTACGTACTATGGGTGTAGATAACAATTCAGGACAGTCATACGGTTACTGCATCAGGCATGCTGGGATATACACACAGTCATATCAGCACACTGTACTATTACCAACATGATACTACTAATACACTTCTATGCAGTCACCCTGTGCATCAGCAATGTGTTTACCTGTTCCTGCACTGATGTTGGAGATTGCAGGAGGTGGCACAGTTTCATCATATGCACAGGGTGTGAATTAGGTATGCCTGAGTCTGCCACTGATACCACCATTTGACATGTGTGTGTATGTGTGTTGGTGAGGGACAGCAGTACAGGGTGAGGCACTGTTGGTGCAGTGTGTGCATGTATATCGTAGCCCTAGGTGTTAACATTTCGCATGTGTGTATGCACGCACACAGTTCCACCTCATGGCTGCCATATACAGGAGTTTGTAGACAGCCACAGACTGCACCTGGCAGGTCATACAGATCAGTGTCTGTGGGCACGGACACGGTACCTGTGCCTGGCAGGGGTGTTACGGACCGTATCCGGTACTAAGCCAGACTGGGTACTGTCATCAGAAGCGGGTGTGTGTTGACTGGACACAGGTTCCTGTTGGGACTGTCCAGAGCCACGTGCACGTGGTCTCCTGGGGTGTTCCAATGACAGCACAGACCCAGCATTGCTGGGGCTGCTGCTGGCACTATGGGGGCATCCGCGGGCCTGTTGTCGTCCGCGCCAACTGCCAGCTGCTGCTGTTGCTGGCATACGGCCACGTCGACACCGCAACCGCCCACCATTGCCCTGGCTCATGGACATGTGGTTGTGGAACTGCTGTAATATGTCCCCACAATGTCTGTCTATGACATCGGTGAAATTACGGATAGCATCCACGATGTCACGCATACTGTCAGTCATGGCTGTGCGACATGCTCTCAGCTCCCTCAGACCCTGTCTGGTGTACCTTTCCATACGTGACTGTGCCTGCATGACAGCCCAAAACATAGCTGAGGTTGACAGACCTCTTTGGGCACGTCTGCCAGAGGCAGTACGCCCACAGATGCTCCCACGAGAACCCATGGGCAACTGTCTGTGTGGTACCATCGCAGGACCCTGCCCATGGCTGCTGTGTGGGGAAGCATGTGCCACAGATACCACATTACCCTGGTCAATGCCCACTGTATCCTGTCCATCACCTAGGGACAATGGTAACATAGGATGTACTGGCAGGATGACTGTGCGCAATGATGGGGTTGACAGCTGTGTACTGTCAATTGGCTGACCAATGACGGACCCTGACACACCTTCCTGTGCTATTACACAGATACCATCATTATCAGTACCTGTGGCACCAGATTCAGGTTCCCTGCTGCAGGACACCAGAGCAGCACCAGAACCTGTGGGGGGAAGACAGGAAACACAGTTTACAGTGTCTACACAATGCTACCAGTGATGCACTTATGCACACATGCACACATGCACATGTGGACACATGCACACATGCACACATGCACACATGGACACAGGCACACTTGCACACATGCACATATGCACACATGCACAGTTGCACACATGCACACATGCACACTTGCACACATGCACACATGCACACGTGGACACAGGCACACATGCACACATGCACACATGCACACATGCACACATGCACACATGGACACGCACACATGGACACATGCACACATGCACACACATGCACACATGCACATGCGTGGACACAGGCACACATGCACACGTGGACATGCACATGCACACATGCACACATGCGTGGACACAGGCACATATGCACACATGCACACATGCACACCCTGCAGTATACACACAGAGCACTACTGAGTTACACTAGTATTACTAGCACTATCAGGACTATTATAGGTATTGTTAAAACACACTCATCAGCATGGATGGGCTGCCTTGCTGTAACACCGGAGGGACCTGCAGAAATGAGGAGATTAATGTCAGTGGGCACAACTGTGCCATTGATGCTGCATATGATACAGTGCAGTAGTACACCAGTTGCCTTTCACACGTCAGCTGCTGATATTGCCAATATCACACCTGCACAATTACATACTATGTTGACAGCTACATACCACGGACACACCTTACACATGCATAAACTAACAGTGTACAGAACAGTCAAGTGTACATATGGCATATTACCTGCACGCTCCATGTCGTGCTGCTGTGTGGATCCAGCCTCCATCATGATGCAGGCGTATTGCTGTTGCTGTTCTGGGGCTGGAGCCACAACACTTAGGAGTAACCCCTCCAGTCTGGTGAGGGGGGATGTGTGGCCACCCCACCTCCTGTGGCAACCTGTTGCCTGTGGATATCTGACGCACGCTGATGGACATTTCCGATTAAATCACTGCAGTGATGTTGTACCGGCTCATATGTCCTATTATGCGTGCCAATGTCATTTACCCTACGGACAAGGTCTTGCCACAGTGCAGCCCTCTCCTGCTGATTCTGGCTGGTGCGGGAAAACAGTATGTCATAATCCTGCACCAGGCTCTGGTGTATCTCCTCATCTTCTGCTGCAGAGTAGGCGGGATTACGCTGACGCGCCATGTCCCTGGAAGAGAACACAAACAGGATATCAGCAGACTATGTCAGCATTATATGGCACACATACTATACATGATACTCAACTGTAGTGATATACTACTACTCCCATATGTAGCATGTGTGTGTCTCTTGGTGGATACACAAGTAAATGGCCAGATATCAGTGCTCAGCCAACACCTGTGCAACTATACCTGCCACATTCCATACAACATAGTAGCATGCCCCATCAGTCAGCACACTGCGACGGGTCCAATGCACAACCTCACTCTGGGGGTTCATACCAAGGTACTGTATGTGGAAAGCCATCCACTAGTGTGATCTGGACACAAGTTACTCAGCCTGGATATATATATCCCACCACCACCACCACCAGCACAGTAGACTACTTTGATATGTATGCGATTAGACAGTTATTCACTTGTTAGGACTGAGATGGTATCCATGCAGCCCACTGGGCCAGTGGAAGCCACATCCCACACTGCTGACCCCTTTGCGAATGCTTCCCATGGACATCCCAAAGATTGCATGGAACATGCACACACATTTCTAACCCAGACCCTATGCACAAAGGTTAGGCATCCTGTCCGGTGGACCCCAGCCAAAGGCAGATTGTATAATGATAGAAGGAGGCTACTGCAGGACAGAGCAGATTCACATTAAGGGAAGGCATCTGTGGTCAGCACTGGTAATAAGCTACGGTCTCTCATAACAACATCCACCGCCTACTCTGGGAGGGAAATGGCCACGAACACTATAGATAACCACAAGGCCTTCTTCAGTTATGTTACACATATGGACCAAATGCCTCAGATATGCTCTGAGTTAATACACACCTACTTAACATTCACCGAACACAGATATTGGCAACATTCTTGCAGACAGGTTCGGTGCATGTATCCCCCCTCCTTCAACCCCACACTTAGAAATACTTATCATAGCTGAATGTAACCTCCCTATCATCTCACATGTCCAGGTGAGGGCCGCCCTCAGCAAAGCAGAACACACAGCATCAATGTGACCTGATTGTATCCCTGGATGTGTGCTACGTGAATTCCAAGAGGACATAACAACCGCATATAAGACTGATATTTAACCTTGGCCGTACTACAGGATATGTACCTGAACACTGGCATACAGCAACAGTGGTTCCACTCTACTAAGGAGGCACCTCTACTGACCCTGGGAACTACCGCACCATAAGCTTAACCAGCCTGGTCTGCAAAGCTATGGAATGATTCAGTATGGGACGCATATACAGCGATATTGGGTACCTGCAGACACTTGTTCCCGGCCAGTTTGCCTTTGTGATGGGCTGATCCTGCCTTTTGAACCTGGTTGACCTTTCAAAACAGTCACTACAGCCATTGATGAGGGCAACACAATCCATACAGCCTACCTGGACTTGCTTAAGGCCTTCAACACAGTACTCCACTCAGGCATCATAGACAAGATCATTAGCTTACATGTTACTACATATGTCACATGATGGGTTGCATACTGGTTGACATACAGAATCCATAATATCGATATTGTAGGAGCCATGTCAGACTCAATGCCAGTCACATGTGGTATCCCACAGGCCTCTGTCCTAGGAGCCCTCTTGTTTGGCATTTATTTCTCAGATGTAAAAGCAAACATGTGCAGGTTGTGGATGACAAAGTTCCCAGATGACTGCTAACTAAGCGCCATAGTCGTTACACCAGCTGACACACACATCCTACAGACAGGCCTCACTGCAACGGTAAACTGCTGCCAGGATCATGGCCTAACACTGAATGACATGCAATGTATAGTCATCCCCTTTGGGTGGAACTACGTGCACACAACATATCACATGGACATACCTATAGATACAGACCTATGACACATATGGAGGGTTCACAGTATGCAAACTATTAACCTGTTACTTTACATTACCTGTGTTTGTCTCAGCTGTTTGCGTTACCGCTACTACAGCTTCCTGCTGCTGCTGGCACGGCTTGGTACTGTCACTGCTGACAGCTTCAACTCAGTTTGTGTACCGTGTGTTGTTGTTTGTGTTGTTATTTTTTTTTTTTTCTCTCTCTCTCTCTCTCTCTCTCTCTCTCTATCTCTCTGTCTGCCTCCAGACAGTGCAATGAACATATTGCATGTGTGGAGTGTGAGTACAGGATGCTTTTGTAGGTATCTGCATAAGTCCATGTGATGGCCTCTGCACCAATTGTAAGCCAGCATTTGCTAATTGCATGCAGCCAGTTGTGTACTGATTGCAGTTCTCACTGTGATTTCAGGACAGTGCTATAAAAGTGTATGTGAGATAGGCGTTGCCCTTTCAGATTGTAAGGGTGGGGACCATGCTGGTATGCTGTGGACACTGTTCTGTGAGTGTAAAGGTTAGTATCTCTCTCATGATTCAGGCTGTGTTGTAGATTCACATTTCTCCATTCCTTTCTCCTGTTTCCTGTAGTAAGTGTATGCACACTGACACCTACAACTATATATATATATATATATATATATATATATATATATATATATATATATATATATATATATATATATATATATATATATATATATGTAAATATACATACATTTATATATGCACATTAACTGACATTATTACCTACTAGCTACCAACTAGCATGGCTGTTTCTGTTCACACACTACTATTATGGAAATCTACTAGTTTTTGACCAAGTATACTACTGTTTCTAAGGTCCTGGGTTCCGACTGTGGATCAGCTCAAGACACCCGCTTACAACCGCTAACAGTGCTTACTCTGGCGCACACCAGCTATTTTCTTTGAAAGAAATGAAAATGGGGAGACAGGAAAGTGGTGAAAAAGGGGTCACAAAGAGGGTAAGACAGTAGGGAAACAAGCTTGGGTTTTGCAGGAGGGATGTAGGTAAGGCCCATAGCTGCCCATTTCTTCATCAGCAACAGCTGTGCATATGTATGTAATTTGGTGTGACATTTGAAACCTTCCACCCTGAGAGAGGTGTCAGGACAACAATAATACTTGTTGTACAGCCAATTGTAATTGATAGTTTCCATGTCCAGCAGACATGTGTGCGGAATGGGCAGCTATGTATGGGGCATAATTTTTTTGTGGGTACAGAGTGCCCTTTTTTTTCAGGTGAGAGTGGTATGTCAGGTGAAGGAAGTCGGTATAGCTGGGGAGGTAGGTTGGGTAGGTCAACAGACAAGACAAACAAGACGCATACAGGGGGTGTATGACACGTGTGGGGGGGCTACACAATTGATGGGGATGGATGTTTGGATATCCAGATCCCATGAGCCCACAGATGGCAACAGTGGAACTGATATCCCCACCCATGGGCAGTTGCCACTGTTCCTTCACTGCCCAGGATGGGGCTATGCTGGGGGCTGTGTAGGCCGGGCAACAGGCATGCCCGTAAGTTGTGCCACCTGTGCCTCAAGCTGGCATAGGGGCCCAAGAACAGAGTCCCGGATCTCCCTAAGCACCACAGTCCGGACGCTACGGAGGGTGAGTGGTGGTTCTCCTCCGGCCACACTTGCAGAGGGGGGATGGGCCCCATCCCCTGCAGCGCTTCCACCCGCAGGTGGCACAGGGCCACTGGAGGAGGGACCAGACTGGGCACTAGTGTCAGGTGCACTCGCCAGCTGAGGTGGGAGAGGTGGGTCCGCTGGAACCCGCCTTCCCTGTCGTCCTATGTTTTGCATTATGTCATGACAGTTTGGGTTAGTAACATACAATACCATTCGCAATTAGTTGTAACAGCATGCATTAGTATTCCCATTAACCAAACACCCAGATATTCACACCATTGAACAGCGAGCATAACACATGCATAATTTGAACAGCAATACACAGTCCAACAACATGCAGGGTTGATTGATGGCAACAGGCCATCAGGTTTAGATGTATGAACAGGGCAGATGCATCAACGTACATGCAAATATTTATGACCCAACAGGACAAATGTCCAGGGGTGTTAATTATGATTGCACATACCAATTTCACGTGGAATGGATTATATGTGGTTATAGGGTGGGGTGAAGAAAATAATATTAACACCTTCGAATACCAATACATATGTTGTACATTTCTAATAGCTGCAGATATATACACACTACTGTTCTAACTACAGTTTCCTATATGATAACTACTTCATTTTGGTGATAGGACTGTTACTGCTACATCAATATACATTTTATTGTTCTTCATACACGTTCATATCTGGCTTTGTTCAGCTACATCATCCTGCTACATTTGCTTTATATAGTTATAGACAACTGTGGATGTTTGGTATTTCAGACAATCATACTATCTGCATATTGCAGACTGAGAGCAACATATCCAGATTTTGGGATACACATTCCAGCTGCAGCAACACTTTGAACACATTTCTCAGTTTGGTTCTATTTGTCACATTCATTTCATTCTGTACTGCCTGCAGTATACTTTATTCAGGGGTTATTACTACTTTATTGGTGGATTCATAACTCTTTCTCACACTCTCTCACTTGTTTTCATTTTACTATTCAGGATGGTACTTGCTTCTAGGCTTTATTGACATGTTTTACCTGTAGTTATTACAATCCTTTCCAGCAGTC
>NC_056729.1:228127069-228269569 GCF_019279795.1 Protopterus annectens | reverse complement strand
CCTGAAACCATTATCTAAAAAAGTATTTTTTTGTCAGCAAGCAGTTGCAACCCTAAGCATGTGTTAAAAATCCATATGGTCAGTTTTTTACAATCAAAAGAATTTGGAGAAATACTGAAAATTGTGCTATACAAAGTAAATGGTTATCTTTCGTAAGATAGCTACTACAAACATAATGTAGACCAAGGAATAGTACAATATGAGGACAGTTCATAAAATGTGTTGTTGGATTATAGATCTATTAGATTTTGAAAGTAAAGTAAATTATTAAGTTATGGGGATAAATTGTAGATTGTGAATTTTGTAGATGTGTAGCCACCAAGTCTCAGACATTTTTCAAATTTGGTACAATAAGACAATTGTTTTCTGATTTAATGTGATTATTTATTTGATGGATAGGAAGAGCTCTTGGATAGTTTAATTGTTTATTATTTTTTAACAGTTATGTAATATTGAATCAATACCACTTTTTATCATTGCAGTTAGATATTTATATTGATTATTTATTTAAAATGTTTCAATATAAATAATGTATTATTGAGTTGATGATAGTCACATGATGATATTTTTCTTAATGGTAGTGTAAAATTGCTTCTTTAGCACTGTTTAGCTGAAAATGTGAGTACCATTTTTGTTTCGTGGTGAGCTATTAAACAATAGTTATTTGCAACACTGTTTTGTTTTGGAAATGTTTCTGGTTGGATTTTTTATTGTCATGCTATGCTCCTTCTAGTGGGCTATGTTCATATATATATATATATATATATATATATATATATATATTTCTAACAGGGCTGGATCAGACAACACTCTTCAGCACAAACTATAAATACGCATACATACATATATTCATATATTTAATGTGTGTGTGTGTGTGTGTGTGTGTGTGTGTGTGTGTGTGTGTGTGTGTGTGCGTGTGTGTGTGTCTATGTGTTTGCGTCTGTATGTGCCTGTGTGTGTGTGTGTGTGTGTGTCTATGTGTGCATGTGTGTCTGGTTCATAGTTCAAAACTGTATATCATTAATTGAGTAATCTTGTTCCTACAGGTGTTAACATGATCCAAATTCCAATGTCCTTTTCTTTTTTACTTAAAGGTTAATATTACTAGGACTGCATGTATGTAAAATGTCTCATAGTGACAGAATGCAATATTTCTCTCACTATTTCCATTATTTTTGTTACTATAATTAGTATTTACCCGATGTATATTTGTGTTTTTCCACTGACATATAACTACTGGAGTTACTATCTAGTTATCTCCATTTATTTCTGTGATAGTTTGTTTATTACTCGGGAACTAAATTGTGGTACTGCCGCTCCCTGGGATTCAACTGGAAAAGAATCTACCCAGCACATCAGCCTGAAAGCATAAAGGTATTCTGTTGATCTCTGCCACTAGTGACCTGCATTTGGAAATGGGCATGAAGCACTAGGAAACATGAAATTAGTGATAAAATAATGCAGCTTATTGTCATCTCCACTATCCTAAAAGGGGGTTAGAGGATATCAGATGACAGTGTGATCTCTGGCAAAGACTATGAGCAGCTCTGTTCATTCTCTCAAAACTGAAGAGTGGTGATTTCTCACTGTATTTGCTGAGGATTCTGACATGCCTACCACATACATGAAGGCTCCTGACTCCATGAATGCATCCCAGCATCCCCTCATACCTGTTGCTAAAAACAAAAGCATGTTATAACATCCTCTTCCTATTGAGCAAGTGGGAACTCTTTTTTTTTTTAATAAGAAACATCTTTATTAAATTATCACTTATGACATAGGCAATCTTAAATTCATATGAATAAAAATAAACCATACCAACACAATCTCAGTTGCAAACATTATACATTACAAAGCATGCCAACACAACTGTAGCTGCAAATATTATACATCACTTATAATATATCCAATCATTGTCAGCAATTACATAGCTCATTCATTCAATTCCTGCCTTCTTGTAAACGTCTTTCCTCCTCTGCATGTATTGATCCCACACTTCCCATTTTTTTCCTAAGTAATTTGCTTCTACCCTTTTCTAGAGATCCCAGTCCAATTGTTTTTTCTCTGTTACTATCTTTGCTACTTCTAGCAAAGTTAGTTTAGACTTAGATTTCCATTTTTTAGAAATTGCTTTTTTAGCAGCCATCGTAATTACAGTCAGCAAGGCCTTAATATGTCTAGTCAATTCCAGCTCTATTTCATAACTCAAAAATTAATTTCCTTAGTTACACCAATTTGCTCACCCAGCATCTCACACAGAGCAATCTGCAGAGAATCTTTAAAGTCTGCCAACTCATTACCCTCCCAGAAAATATGTTCCCACGTGTAACTTATTTCTTCCCCATTACACCTCCACCAATTGCTGTCTACCTGAGGAAAAATACTTTGGAGTCTACTTGAGGTATAAAAATACCTATGTATACACTTCCAAGAAAAGATCCTAAATCATGTTGACTTTGTTGCGTATTTGAGAGACATACATCTATCCCCCCCATTGTTTCTTTGTGAATTGCTTATACAGACTCTCTGCCCAATCCTTTCTAACCTCCTCTGGTTGATTCTTATAGTTAACATGCAATATTTTATATGGTCTACTAATTATTCCTTTCTTAATGGCAACTTCTGTTCTAGATTTTACTAAAAACTCTACTAGTGCTGATCTTTCATTTAGTACCCCCTATTTCTTTCTGCTTGCCTATACTCTGATCTCAATCCTTGATAGGGAAGGCTATCTTTAACCTGCAGTGGAAATAAGTACTTGGTGTCTTCCCATTCTATTAACTTTCCCTCTCTAGTTGTTTGCTCTCATTACTCTGGCTTCTTTGCCAGTTTTCTCCAATAAATTCCAGCCCAATCTTTCCTACTGCCTATATCCCTAATTGCAGTCATCCCTATCGGAAGAATCTCCTTTCTCCTTTCCAGTGCTGGCTTACTTCATAGGTTCATAGGATGATAATAGGCTATTGGCCAGAGGCCCTTATAAGCCTAGTCAAGAATTTTGCCCATGTTCCCACAAAGTCAGCACCTGTTTCCCCTGTCTAGCAGAAACACAGGTGGGATCCCAGGTGTGTATTTTCTGTTTCTCATCCAGTCATCCATGTTCCTCTTAAAGAGTGCTACAGAGGTACAGTGCTTGACATGGAGAGAGAGTCTATTCCACAGATGGGGAGTCTTGGGACACAAATCTATCCTGCCAACAAGTTCTATTAATGTCACAGACCAGGTTGAGGCCTTGCGTGTGGATTGTGCAAGTGGAGTTTGACTTACGGACATGCAGCAACTCCATCAAGGGTGGGTCGGAGATGGCCTTGTATGCCAGGCACAGGTCACCTCTGAACAGTCCGCATAGACAGAGTAGAGGGACAGGGCTTTTAGCTTATCTGTATAGGACAGGTGTTTGAGACCTTGGATTTCCTGGTCAGCAACCTCTGTGGTCTCTCCAGTTGCTGCATGTGCTTGGCATTGTACTCGATAATGGGTCAGATAAGGGAGGAGTACAGGGATATTATGACCTCCTTATTCCTGGATAAAATACCATTATTTATGAGGTGGGCCATGTAGAAAGCCTTCTGTACAACGGAAGCAATGTGGTGGTCAAAAGTCCGGTTGCTGTCAACCTGAGTGCCCAAGTCCCTCATGACTAATTGCATGCTTAGTACATTGTTATTAATGTGATAATCAGTGGGGATGCCATTTTCCCCAAAGGGGATAATGATGCATTTCTTGGCATTCAGTTTGAGGCCATGTTTTTGGCACCAGAATATTTTCAGCTACTTTATGAATATAATATTCTGTATGATTATTGTTATTCTCCTTAAAGGTCTACATCCAGCATCCCAGTCTCTCTTTGTTTCTTGAGCTTCCCCCTGTTTCAACATCATCTCTTTCCACTTTGAATTATTGTTTTCTCCTTGAGCTCTGCATAAGAGCATTAACTTCATTGCTCTGAAACACCCCTTCAGAGTGGGTAATCCAAATCCGTCCTGTTCTATTGGAAGAATAAGCTTATCTCACTTCACTCTTGCCATCTTCCCCTCCCAGATAAAATCCTTCAGCACTTTATTAATTGCTTTCCACAACTTCTCCTCTGATTGATAAAAATATGTCTCACTTGTGTATAAGATTAAAGGGATTAAAAACATGTCAACTGCTTGTAACTTACTATTGAGATCCATATAACAGAGCTTCCATTTTCTCAGTTTTTGTATTATCTTTTATTTAGTCTCTTCACATATATCCTTAGCTGTCACATCAGAATCATTTTTAATCCATACTCCTAAATACTTCATTTTATCATGTCTCCATACGTATGGATATTGCTGAACCAATTTGTATGTGGGTACATAATTTACCACCATTGCCTTTGTTTTAACTTCATTAATTTTGTTTCCTAAAAAGATTTGAAATGGTCTAAGTATGTTCCATGGCACTGTAAAATCTCTTTCTGGTTTTGTCAGGTGTAAAATAATGTCATCTGCAAATAGAACTAGTTTTCTTGACTATCATACCAATTATATTCTCTTTGCTAATGGTTCTAAATATACTGCAAATAACAAAGGAGAGTGAGGGCGTCCCTGCCTGGGTCCTGTGCTCAAGCAGAGATTATTGGGGAGGACCCCACCCACTTTATGTTTTGGGTCTGATCCCTCATATGCCCTCCTAATCAACTTCATAATGTTATCAAGGAATACAAATGTTTCCTTTCCTGTGCTCATAAAGTCCCTGCTTATTCTGTTAAATGGTTTCTCTGCCTCAAGACCTACTAACAGCTGTGATATTTTCTTACTTTCTGCTTCCCTCTGGATCATCAGTGTTCTGTTAATGTTGTCAAATCCCTCCACAAAACCCAATAGATCCATATCTCTCACTTTTGGAATCACTTTTACCATTTTTAGCAACTATAGACATACACTTGATAGTCATGGTTTAGTAATGAAATGGGCCTGTAAGAGGCTGGATCTGAAGGATCATTACCTTCCTTAGATATTAAAGTTACTGTTGCTTTCTTCCAGGATGTTGGTACTTCTTCTGCTCCTAAAATACTGTTAAACAAAACCTTCCAGATCTGTATCAGTTGTTTCCTTCCTAGCTTCCAAACTTCCACAGGAATACCATCTATTTCTAGGACTTTCCTGTAAATTCGTTATACATCAGACATTTTTATCTCATCTCTTCCTATCTTAACAGTTAGTAATTGAGCTTCCTCTACCTCTAGCAATGGCATATTAAATTCTTACATAAACATTTTTCATTTGTACCTTTTCTTGATTTCCATCTCTCTGTGCTTTATACAACTTTCATAGAATTTCTGAAATACTTCTAATATTTCTACAGGATCCCTTATTATCTTCTTTGTTATAGGCTTCCAAAGTTTGTCAACAGTCCTTTCTACTTTCTGTTGCTTGTGTCGTTGTCTTAAAAGTTTTTGAGCTCTAGAGATTTATCAAAAGCAGTTGCTTAACAGCAATAGTTCTAAACGTATGCATATTATTGAGGTAATACCTTATTTTCTGTTTAGCAATTTGTAGTTGCCCTCTTCTGTGAAATTCACCCTATTTTGCAATACCTTAACATTTGTCAGTCCATCTAAATAATTCTTGTTACTTCTTAACCATATCTCCCTTTCTTTTATTTCCATCCTGTTTTTAATCTCCCCTTTAATTTTATCCTGCTCCCTATCTATATTTTCAGAAGAAATGTCCTTCTTTTGTAATAGCTCTTGAGTAATTTCCACTACCCATTCCTTAAATTCTTCTTTTTTCAACAGGTGAGAAAGCAACAGTATCTCATTTTTATTTCATTATACTGTGTTTTTATTTTAGTTATTATTGATGCATGATCAAAAATAGCTATTTGGTGAGTATCAAGACCTTTAATTAAATGCATATGTTCCTGTGAAATGTAAATTCTTTCTAGCCTAGCCCCATTTTGCATCTTAGTGAATAATATATAAATTCACTCTGAAAGCCTAGTACTGAATTCACATCTTCCATGCCAAATATTTTCATAAATTTCTTTAAATATCTAACCTACTTTGTTATAATTTCCCTTCTGGGCCCCCAGACACATCTTCATTATTGCAAATCAAATTCTACTCCCAATCTGTAAGTAATATTCCTTGCTGAAAACTGATTATTTCTTCCACATTTTTCTTATGGTCCATTATAGCAGTTTCCAGTGGAATATAAATACATGTTAGTGTATGCCCTTGCCTTGGCAGTAGCCCCTTAGTAGTACAAATCTACCATTACTATCTTATTATCCTCTTCGATTACTATTAGAGCTTCTCTTGCAATTAATATAACTACCCCTCTCTTCCATTGCCCCAGATATTCCTCTGAATAACCATCCTGAATACCATTTTTTATCAAATTCACATGTACATTTCTTTCCAAGTGTATCTCATGTAGCATAACAATTTACACTCTACACTTTAATATAGTTCACTACTCTTTCTTTTTTGTATTTATCAGTAAGACAATTAACATTTAAATACATTATAGAAAACACCATGTTCTTGAGAGATTATTCCCACCTTTTAGGTGTAACAGCTTTTTGTTAAATGTCTAGTTTCAGCTTTTGTGTTACATGCATGTACTGTTTGGCAGGTTAATCTTTTATACAGTTGTTTCTTGTCATCTCCATTTGAGCCTATCTTACAGAACTTTTTGTTTTATAGAAAACCTCAAACAAAAATACACACAATTCCTCCAAAACCCCTGAAAACATATGAACTTAATAATAACACACAAAACTATGTACATCTTCAAATATTGAACTTTTACCCTCCTAATAGGAACACATGTACCAAACTGACAGACACACACACACACACACACACACACACACACACACACACACACACACACTTGAGCTAACATAAAGTAGGGTTATCCATGATACGACACATGGTATAGCATGTGGTTCTATTAAGTGCTGTGTGATTTTGTCTTATCTTTATAGCTCTCTCAGCTGGGAAAACACTTGAATGCTTTCAGAAAACATTTTTTGAAAGCCATCTCTCTTTATCAGATTGTCTGTTAGAGATATGAGAACTAGACACAAAACTGTTTACTGGAAAAAATCTTTATAATATTCAATATTCATTTTCATTTACTTACTTTCTGATAAAACTTGTTACTAGATTAAGCTAATGGCCTTAACCCAGTCATTTCCTTATACAAGAATGAGAAAAGGCATACTAATTTCCTTTTGTCATGCTCATTTAATCAGATTTTTTTTACACTGCAGAGTCTACACTTCTTAAAACTGAACAATGAGAAAGATAGAAGGGAGAAAGAAACAAAAAATAAATAAAAACAGGAATACCTATAAACATTAGTATTACCTTTACAGTTAAAATAACTGAGTGTTTTTTATGAAACTTGATGACATGATGTGTGGAATATGCTTTAGAGTCCCCTACAAGTTTAACAAAGTCCAAACAAGTCCAATATTTCCAGATTTTCTTCTTGTCATGTTTCACAAATATAATTATTGTTTTGTAATGCTCAATTTGTCAATTTCCATGTTACCGGTTTTATTCTCCCAACATTAATGACATGAATTAGGGCATATGCTTTACAGTCCCCTACAGGTTTAACAAAGTCCCCAAAAAAATCCAATATTTCCACATTTTCTTCTTCTGTCATGTTTCACAAATATAATTATTGCTTTGTAACCCCAAATTTGTCAGTTTCCAAGTTACTGATTTTATTCTCCAAATGTTAATGACATGAAGTAGGGCATATGGTTTAGAGTGGTTTACTATTATTTCACTGAATTAACAGCAAATTGCTACTAATTCAAAACAAAAATGCAAAATTTATAATGTTGAACACAAATAAAGTTGAACTCCGAAGTGGTGAATGTTCGAATTCGACATAATTCAAACATTCACCACACTTCCAGGAACAGTATTATTGTGACTTGCACAGTAAAAAACATGTTTGCAGGGGGGCTGTGCCCCCCACATCTCCTGCTACTTAAATACACAAACTCTAGGATTGCACTATAGTGATGGAAAGGGTACTTTTCCTGATCCCCACTATAGTGCAATCTGCATCACAGTTTTGAACCTTACAACAGTGAATGCTGTATTGCATTTGCTATTATAAGGTTCGACATTGTGGCATTCATTTTTTCATTGTGCGAAATGGCATTTTCGCACAAATGTAAATCTCATGAAGTGCAATTGACAAAATGATGTACAGCTGTTTAGAGTCCCCTGCATGTTTAACAAACTGCAAGAAAGTCCAATATTTCCAGATTTTGTTCTATTCCTATTCATCTACTTCATTTCCAATGTACTCTCGATTCTTCTAGTCAATTCTTATGCCTTTTTTCCTCTCTCTAGCATTTTCTGTTGAAACACTGGAAACAGTTTTGCTGACATAGTCTATCTATGGTCTTTATTACCAAAAGAACAAGAAGTAGAATTTCTGTTTCACATCTCAGTTTTTGTTGGACAAACTTTAATATTTCTTTCTTAGCATGTACTTTATTTAAAAATGAGTTTTTGCTTCCAGGGAAAGTATTTTGCAGAAAACTGGAAACAGCAGTTTGAATCTCACACCTGCTTCTTGACATTTCCTTTATAATGGAATACATTTACTCCTCTTCTGCCTGGTGTACAATGAATAGTCATTCTCTACAATCACTCTGCTGTTTCTCACTTTCAGTACTTTGTCCTTCTGCCACAGTTTTGTCAGAATCAAATCCTTCTGCTGGTAAGATTGCATTTTTACTATTAAATGTCTAGGTTGCTTTCTCATAGCCAGGTTTGGAGCATACACATAATGTGCCTTTTCAATTAACAATTCCTGTAGTGGATTACCAGTCCAGTTGCTTATTTGTGCTTTCATAAAGTTAATACAGTCTGATCCTTCCGGCCTCTTAGATACAGCAGAAAATCTCAGGTTTTCCCTATGTGCTATGTCCTATAATTCTATTATGTTATACAATATCTCTTCTTGTGCAGTCTAATTTTCAGCCAGCTTTTTCTTCATTTTGACCTCTGAGTTTTGCAGTTTTATCACTTTATCTGAATACCTGTTTAAAGCCTCTTCCATTTTTTCCAGCCTTGTATTGTTTGAGTTGATATACTTCATCAGTGTTTCATTTATTTTAGTCAGGTCTATGTGCAGTTACCTTATACTTTCCTCCAGGTTACTGGAAGTAATGGCTAGAGCTTACACTGCTTTTTGCTTAACAGCTACAGTACTTTTCCTAGTTAGTATTTTTTTCACCACCTTTGGAGCTGATTTTCCTTCAGATCCTCTGTATTTCTTTTTTCCTGGCATCTGCAGTTACTCACCAGTTACTGAAATGTAACCAGAAATCTAGGATCACTGGCTCTCTCTGTTAAGTTTCTGTTTTCACACTGGGAGAACTAGAATTAAGCTATTACTCAATATGCAGCCATCTTGGAAATTCTGCAAGTGGGAACTCTTGGTGAAGAAATATTATCTGGATTCTTAGTTTGGCATGGTTGAGTGTTGGTAGAAGACACAGAGCATAAGGATATTGACAGACTATGGGGAAGGAGATTTCTGGTGCATTCAGTTGTACAAAGTACCCTGTTTTCAGTGGTATAAGTGTGGGCAAGAAACTTCTAAATTAATTGTTTGTACACCAAAGATGACTGCTGTCCATAAAGTTAGCAGCAATGGAACTGTTTCATTTCAAATAAAATTGATGCAGACCATGGTATAATTGTAATATGGCATACAAGTGATAACATGTCCAAAATTTGCAATAATATGCTATAGTAGCTAAAACACGTTTAATTCACAATATCATCCAGTTAAAAATACTATTGAATCCTTCAGGATGTAAAGAGGAGTATTCAGAATTAATAATATTGCAACTGCACTATGATAAATACTGTGATAAAAATTGCTCAGTGCAGCCAAATGGGGATTAGGTATGCATATGTGCAGCTTAGCAAATATCTGTTGAGTACTGTGCTGTATAATGAAACCATGCTTTAAAAAAAATAGCCAGCAACATACAAATGAGTAGACTGCTCTAGGACAGGTTTTGTGACTAGTCACATACTCATTGGCATGCAGGCTGAATGCTGACTGTGATGCATGTAAACATGTACATCGAAGAACCACATATTTCATTACACAGTCACTAGTGAAAATCCTTAAAATGGCTTCACAAAAAAAGTGCCACACGGGCTTATTTTTATTTTTTATATATTGTCAAGGAAATTGGGTAATACAACATTCAGGAAGAGGGAAAAGTCAATCAGATAAAGGAAGGAATGACAGTGGGCAGTAAAATGTAGCATGGGGTGGAGGAAGGATATAGCTATATATCTATCTATATATATATATATATATATCTATATATATATATATATATATATATACGTTTATATATATATATATATATATATATATATATGGTTCTATCACTTCAAATATATATATATATATATAAAGGCTGTGTAAGTATGCGGTGACGGACGAAAAAGGAAGTGCGTGGTAAGGTGGGGGTTGGGGGGGGGGGTTAGGAGTGAGTTAGGGTTAGGGGTAGGGTGTTTTGGATGGGGGAATGTGTTTGGTTGTTGATTTGTGGTGTGTGAAGTGTATGAGGTTTGTGTACCTATTTCGTTGTCATATATATATATATATTTATTTATTTATTTATTTATTTATTTATTTTTTTTGAACAAGTACCCCTTTTAATTGTTTGTAATGAGAGAGGTACTGTGGCAGGGAGTGATGTGGGGTGGAAGAAGGTAATAGGGAAGGCAGTAGGAGCAGACAGACAAAGATACAATACAGACAAAACTGAGATTGGGGGTGATACAAATGCGGGTAACACAAAACTGAGATGCAGACATAGGATGCTATACAGGAATGGACAATGAAATTGTAGGGTGAGTAATACACATGAATGAGAAACACCATCACAGAGGATACAGTGGGGATAAGGAATATCTGTACAAGTGGGGACTACCCCCATGATGTCAGTCAGCATCATGGCTGACATTATGAGTAGGCTGTTCCACTTTTCGGCTGATGGTCAGGGACATGTGACTAATTTATTCTGACAGTCACATGAGGATATGCCCCAGAGTGTCAATATAGGTGTAAGGCCTCCAGTCTACCTTAGTCCTGATAAGCTCATTTACCTGCTGTTATGTGACACATGAGGACCCCTGTGTGTCTCTGCCCAGTCAGTAGTCCATAGCATCCACTACCTTGCCACGCACTGTTAGTAATGTGTGATACCCCAGACCATGCTCCTGTCTAACCCTAACTCTGCACCTTATTTTAGGAAAACCTTTTCCATAGAATTATAACTATTCTGATAAATTGTGTTACACGGTATTGTTGTATGGGTTAAGATTTTTGGTTTGTTTTATTTTATTGCATTTTATTGTAACATTATCAGAGAAACAGAGTGTTTTTTGAGTGTCAGTATTTTGATGTGTCAGCATTATGAACTACTGGTATTGTAACATTTTTAGCAATATATATATATATATATATATATATATATATATATATATATATATATATATATATGGATTCCTATTACAAGAATGAAAGTTCATTACTTCAAACTTGTAATAGGAAGCTTCACTTCTGCGAAAGTTCACTTTA
Organism: Protopterus annectens; assembly: GCF_019279795.1. NCBI lineage: Eukaryota > Metazoa > Chordata > Ceratodontiformes > Protopteridae > Protopterus > Protopterus annectens. Next base: position 228,257,945 of record NC_056729.1, on the reverse strand, counting down.
ACGAGAGTGAACTTTTGTGTAAGTGCACTTCACTGAAAACACTGCAGCACAGTGGAGGACATTAAAAACAAGCTATGTCCTCCACTATGGTGCGATAGTCACGGAACTTAGGGTTAGGGCACGGGTTAGGTTAAGGGGATAGTTAGTAAAGCTATCCCCTTACCCTAACCCATGCCCTAACCCTAATGTTCGTGACTATCGCACCATAGTGGAGGATATTGCTATGTCCATCACTGCACTGCAGTTGTCACAGACCTTAGGGTTAGGGCATGGGTCATGGTAAGGGGATAGCCCTACAGGCTATCCCCTTTCCATGACCCATGCCCTAACTCTAAGGTCTGTGAGTTCTGCACGGAAGTTCACTACAACACCCATTCATTGTACTGAACCTCGCGTAAGTACACTTTCGATTAAGTGCACTTTCGCTGCAGTGAGCATTCCATGGACTATTTCAAATTAGTGAAAATTCGATCTAGTGTATGGAACCCATATATATATATTTATATATATATATATATATATATATATGTATATATATATATATATATATATATATATATATATATATATATATATATATAAAACAGTCTTGGAATGCAACAGGTTTTATTAATAGTTGAATTTCTGCATGATAGTTATAACTATCTCAGGGATTCATTAAAGGCCCACCAGCATCATATTTTAGATTGCAATGAAAAGGGCCTATTAGTATCACAGCTGCTCCTTGTAGCCTGGCTGTGACTGATTCTATAGCCATCTGGGTACACCACGCTTGTATAAGTATACATTTTTGCACTTGATCTGTTTCAGTGATAGTTAAAACTGTGCTGCATTTATTTATTTGCTTGATATTGCTGGTCTCTCTCTGCCTTTTGTTTTTCTGTTTAGTGACAGTTAAAAAAACTGTACTACATTTATTTATTTGCATGATATTGCTGGTCACTGTCTATATTCTGTTCAGCTGGTTTCACAGTGGGGGTTGTTTTACATTTTGTGAAGCCAGCCTATCCAAGGTGTAAGCATAGCTTTTTGTGTTATCTGATTGCTTGAGGGTCTAAGTTTTGTTTATACTATTGGTATAAGGAGTTATATTTCTCTGGGACTGTTTAAGTATCAGAGCTGCTCCTTGTAACCTGGCTGTGATTCATTTTATAGACATCTAGATACACAAAGCTTATGTAAGTATACTTTTTTGCACTTGATCTGTTTCAGTGATAGTTAACAAAACTGTGCTGCATTTATTTATTTGCTTGATACTGCTGGTCTCTGTCTGCATTTTGTTTTTCCCCCACCCTGCTGTCAAAGTGTTGTTGTATTCTTAAACTTGGTTTGATTTTGGAGACTCCTCCCAGTCCCATCTCATTTGCTTACTGTACTGAGTAAGGTGTGATCATTTGGTAGGACTACCACCTTACATCTTTGATTCTGGAAACTCATCCCAGTCCCATTTCATCAGCACATTCAATAGTGTACAGGGAGAGTATTTGGGAAAGCCAACCTCCTTAGTTTCTTGATCTAGAATTATCTTGTTTCCTCCCTCTCCACTTAAAAAAGTATACTTTATTCAGGCGCTTTTGCTGTAATTGTGTTCTTCCTATTTTATTACCTTATTTTGCTTTGCTTCTTGCTCTTACGTGTTAAAGTGCTTTTATTCTGCTGCATTTATTACTACTTGTTTGTAGCCTGATTAAATTTGTCTGTTATTCTAAGCCTCTTAGTTTTGGTTTTAGCACTTGGACTTCAGGTCAGTTATTTTACATTTAAGAATGTTTTTGTGGTATACTCTCTTGTGGACAAACCTTATCAAAACCCTCTCTCCATATGTCCATCCAAGTTTCAGAACACTATATCTGGACAATTCCTATCAGTGTCTCCTGCCAGGCTGGTCAACATGGGCATACTGAGACAGTGTAGCAACTGCTTCATGCTCACTGACAACCCTTTTCTCCTACCAGATAATTCTTCTACTTATGAGAAATGCATCTATATCAGTAGTCTGGAATCTGTGCTCTCTTGCACTGCAGTCAGTGCTCCTGACAAAGAGACAATTGCCACCACAAACACTACGCCACCCATATCACATAGCCAAGCACAACACACACACACACCTATGCAGAGGTCCTCAATAAAAACTTACCTAAATAGCAGAGACCACCAATACACACTCACAGACATTCCAAACACAACACCATACACATCATAGACAGCAGACAACACACCAGTGCCTCACAAACACAGCCCATAAGGCATAACAATAAACCCACACAGCCAATAAGGCAGAAAAATAATCCAAACTTACTAGTCATTTTTGAGTCAATTGCGAGACACACCAATGTCCTCTTCACCAGGCTTGACAAGGAGAAGATTATGGTCAGTTGCCTGTCAGGTGCCAGAATCCACCACATCATGCACACACTTTATTCTCTCCACAACATGTACAAGTATGACTCTGTCATTGTTCATCTTGTTGTGAATGACTTGAGACATCTTTCCCTGGACTATATGAAGAGAGACATGATTGAGCTCTGAGAGTATGTGTCCCAGACAGATATGACCCTAGCCCTAAGTGACATTCTACTTTCACCAAGAATGATACAACAATGCCAACAAAAAATAATTGCTTCAACAATTGGCTTAGCATCTGGCATCATTCCAAGGGGCTTCAGTATCTGTCTGCTTGGGATGACATGGTTGACAGGCCTTAATGCTTTGCCAGAGATGGCCTCCACTTGTCACCCCTGGTTTCCAGAGTCTGGTCAAGGATCTTGCCTCCCCCATTGTGTCTTTTTAGTCAATGTCCCAAAGACAAATCTTCCAATGTAAAAGATCTGTCAAAAAGCAAATTGAAGGTCATGCTGCTTAATTCTAGGGGTTGTAACCTGAAAATGCACTCACTATCGGATCTCCACACACTGGAAGATGCCTGCATCGGTGCAGTCACTGAAACTTGGTTCAAGGCAGGCTGCAGAGAGCACCCTTGCCTTACCAGGCTATACCTCATGCCATACATTCTGACCCCAAAATGAGGTTGGGAAGACTAAGGGTGGTGGAGCTGCTATCTTCATGAAAGACAAGCAAACCTCCAGACTGGTTTGCCAGCATGACACACTAGAACTGGCATGATGCCCATCCAAGTTATAGCCAGCTATAGACCCCCCTCCTTGACTCAGGACACCCACTCCTCCTACCTGGACGTACTTGACTCCATTAAGGTACACCTAACACCCTTAACCTTGGTGACTTCAACTATCCCACCAAAGACAGGTTGAACTACTCATGCATGAACACACTCACCCAACGATTCCTTGACTTCATCAGTTCTAATGCACTAGACCAGCTTGTCTCATCCCCCAGAAGGGGAGATAACATTCTGGACTTGATTCTTACCAACATGGGCAGCCACTGCACTTTCCCCATAGAAAGTTCTTCCCTGGTGAGATCAGAGCATCGGTCTGTCTCATTTGAAGTTTCTATACTACACAATCTCCCCAGCCATAACTAGGCTAAAAAACTTCTCAAAAGCTGACTACAGCCTTCTAAGGGAGGGTATCAGTAGCTTCACACCACTGCCCCCTCAGATGATGAAGACAACTATCCTGAACAGTATGCCAATGCAGTATGCAAGCACCTATACAACAGCATGTACTAAATCATACCCAACAGAACTAAAACCTGCTCCTCAAGGAAATGCAAACCTATCTGCTGGATGTCTCCTGTCAACCGGCTTTACAACAAAAGAAAGAAACTGTTGAACAAGGTTAAAAAGGCACAACTTCCCAATCAGAAAAACTCCCTCCTTATCCCCAATAAGCAAATTAGATCACTAGTGAAAATCTCCAAAGCCAATTATGAATTAAAACTAGCCTCCAAAACAAAGGTTAACCACAAAACCTTTTTCAATTATGTCAAGAACTTCCATGGCACAGCCAAAGTTTTTTTGTGACTTAGTTCTTAATGGTACTACTTATAGTAATCCTGTTGACTTAGCCAATCTGCTAGTAGATAGGTTCAATGTAAACTTCACCCCCTGACCCCTCAAAGCCCCATTTAACATCCCTGACACTTGTCCTGCACCTCACATCTCCATAGAGCAAGTGTTAAAGGCCTTATCCAAGGCAAAGAACACAGCTTCCATAGGACCTGATAGTATCTCAGGCTGAATTCTGCATCATCTTCAGTAAGAACTAGCCTCACCATTGAGCACACTATTCAACCACAGCCTAAGTACAGGCTTCATTCCAGCAGAGTGGAAAACTGCCATTGTCATCCCCTTGCACAAAGGTGGTGCCACTACTGACCCTGGAAACTATTACTCCATTATCTTGACAAGTCTGATCTGTAAAGCATTCTAGCATATTATTATGGACCTCATAAACAAGGACATAGGCAATCTCTAAGCACTTGACCCTATCCAGTTTGGCTTTGTCAAGGGCAGATCTTGCCTGTTGAACCTAGCTGACTTTTTTGAGACTGTCACCAAGGCCCTGGATGAGGGAAAGTCAGTTCATACAGCTTACCTTGACTTGGCCAAAGCCTTTGACACAATCCCCCACCCAGGCTCATATGTTCATAGGTTGGTACTAATATATCGGCCCTAGGGCCTATACAAGCCTAGCCATAACAATTCCCTGGCTATTTATTCCCACAGTATTTACTTCCCTGGACCCCTGTCTAGCAGGGTGACTGACGTGATCCCTGAAGTGAATTTCCTATCTCCCATCCAATCATCAATGTTCCTTTTGAAGAGGGCCAAATAAGTGCTCTGCTTGACATGTATGGGCAGTCTATTCCAGAGTCTGGGGAGTCTCTGGGTCAGGAACCCATCCCTCCAGCATGTTTTGTTCATTGTGATGACAAGGTTTAGATCCCTGGAGAGTGTGTCTCTGAGGGATTGGGATTTCTTTAAGTGTAGCATGTGCATCAGCTCTGGGTTTGACATGGCCTTGTATGTTAAGCAGAGATCACCTCTGAGTAGATGATATGCGACAGAGTATAGCTGAAGTTTTTTAAGGTGATCAGCATAGGGCATCTGCTTTAGGCCTATGATTCTTTTAGTGAGGTATTTCTGCGGCCTTTCCAGTTGTTGCAGGTGTTTTGAGAGGTACATACCAAATGGGGCATTGTATTCTATAATGGGTCTAATGAGGGATGAGTACAGTGGGACAATGACCTCCTTTTTTCTGGATGAAAAGCCCTTAGTGATGAGGTGTGCCACATAGGAGGATTTCCTGACTGTTTTGGCAATGTGGTTAATGAAGTTGAGACCACTGTCCACCTGGGTCCCTAAGTCTCTTATCACACTTTTGATGTTGAGTGTACTGCCACCTATATGGTAGTTCATGGGTGCATGTTTTTTTTTTCCCAAAGGGGATAACTATACATTTCTTGGCATTGAGCTTGAGCCCATGGCTCTGGCATCAAGTATCTGTTTCTGTAAGGCCCTTTTGTAGAATATCCACATCATTTGTGGATTCAGTAATGGCTCCCAGTTTGCAGTCATCTGTAAACTTTGTTAGCCAGAGTCCCTTAGTGTTGGCCTGTACTTCAGAGAAGTAGATGCCAAACAAGAGTGGTCCCAGGACTGAACACTGAGGTACTCCACTTTTCACTTGTCTGGAGCTGGATTTGGAGTCTGCTACTTTTACATGGTGGGTTCTGTCAGTAAGCCAGCTGGCAACCCATCGAGCGATGTAGGGATTAATGCCTAACTTATTAAGTTTATCTATGATTCCAGAGTGGGGGATGATGTTGAAGGCCTTGGCGAGGTCCAGATAGGATGTGTGGACCACCTTACCTTTGTCCATGGCTCTGGAGACTGATTCAAAGAAGTCAATCAGGTTCAGGCGACACGATCGGCCCTTCACAAACCCAAACTGGGTGGGTTCCAGTGTTTGAAGGTTGCCAATGTCTTTGTTTATAAGTTCCATGATAATACGTTCCATGGCATTGCAGATTAGGCTCCTCAGACTGATGGGGCAGTAGTTCCCGGGATCCAAGGTGGATCACCCCTTGTGGAGTGGGATAACTGAGCTGTGCACCACTTAGTGGGCATGAAGCCTGAGGTGAGGCTATGATTAAACATGCCACTTAGGTGAGGTGCCAGTTCATTTTGTAGTTCATGTAGTACACAGCCTGGGATGTCATCTGGTCCCATGGATGCTGTATTCTTAGCTTTTGAGAGTGTATTTCTTACCTGTGTGACTGTTATTACTGGAATTTGGTAATCTTTCAGTACTGAGATGGGCCCTTTAGGGGGTGAGAGGGGGGTGAAGTTTGTACTGAATCTATCTGCCAGGATATTGGCAATATCCTTGGGATCAGTATATTTAATGCCATTCTGTTGTAGCTCAGAGCAGATCTGAGCATTGCCATTTAGATTCTTGACATAGCTATAGAATGCCTTGTGGTTGTCTTTGGAATCTTTGGCAATTTTATTTTCGTAACTAGCTTTGGAGGATTTTATGAGGGATCTCAGCTTCTTACTAAGGCTGGTAAGGGAGTTTTTTGCATCCTGGGATTTTCCTCTTTTCTGCAACAGTTTCTTCCTTTGGTTGTAAAGTTTGTTTATGGCAAGGGACCACCAGATTGGCTTCCTTTTCTTTGAGGAGAGCATCTTGGTTCTATTGGGGATGGCACAATTCATGCACGAGTGGATGTGCTCGTACAGTGCCTTAATGTAGGTTTCAGCAGTTGAACTTTCAGTTCACGTCTGCATGGGTGTCATGAAGTTTGTCACTTCTGAATTGAGTAACATGAAGTTGGCTTTGGAGAAGTTTTTTACGGAGGTTTCCTTACTGTGGGGGGTGAGGGTGGGATGTGGATGTCAAGGGTGATTAGCTTATGGTCAGAACTGACCAATGAGGGGGTGACCATAGGTGTGGCGCATCAATTTCCCATGTTGGTAATGAGCAGGTCTAGGATATTGGAGCCTTTGGTTGGACTAAGTATTAGTTGATCCAGGGCATTGGAATTTATGAATTCCAAGAACCATTGGGCAAAGGTGTTGGTACATGAGTAGTTTTCCCAGTTAATGGCAGGGTAGTTGAAATCACCCAGTATTAGGGTGTTTGGTTGTATCTTAATATTTTCCAGTATGTTTAGAAAGGTGTAGTGAGAATCTTGGGGCATGGTGGGGGATTTGTAGCAAGCTACAATTTGGATTACAGTCTTACCTAGTGTTAGTTGCTCCTGGAGAATTTCAAACGCATTGTGTTGGGCAACTAGCCTGGTGTTGTGAATATCGTTGGTGAATATGGACACTCCTCCACCTTTAGTGTTTCAGTCCTGGTTTGGTGGCCGAAAAGTGTTGTAAGAATTGTCACCTGGTATTGCTGGGGTGCTCTCTGTAGCCTTGAACCAGTCTCAGTTACTGCACAGATATCGATGTTCGCCATTGTTAAGAGTGCCTCGAGAGAGTGCATTTTGAGGTTTAGACTTCTAGCATTGAGTAGCATTAACTTCAGATTTTCCATGCTTGTACCTGTTATGGTGGTGGTTTTGTCCTTTGAACTTTGCCTAAAAAAGGCACTATAGGGGTGGCAAGAGTCTTAGCCAGTAATCTGAATCCCAGAGGTGGCAGGTGCAGACCATCTCTGGAAAAGCATCGTAGTCTGTTGATCATGTCATCCCAGGCAGACAGATACTGGATCCCCTTTGAATGACACCAGAAGCTTAGCCAATTGTTAAAGTCAATCATTTTATCCTTATACTGTGGTATCATTCTGGGGAAATGCAGGATGCTACTCAGGGCTAGGGTCATACCTGCCTGGGCCACATGATCTGAGAGCTCTTCCATGTCTCTTTTCATGTAGTCCAGGGAGGTTCGTCTCAAGTCATTCACTCCAACATGGACAATGACAGAGTCATATTTGTACTTGTTGTGGAGTGACTTGAGTGCATGCAATATTTGGTGGATCAGGGCACCAGACAGGCAGCTGACTGTAATTTTCTCCTTGTTCAGCCTGGTGAGTGGAACATCAGTGTCCTGACTATAGAGTCACCTTTAACTAAAGTGTTGAGTACGTTGTCTTGACTTAGGGGCCATTGTTGGGTGGCACACTGGTGTTGTGAGCTATGTGGCACTTTGGTTGTGATTGGTGTTTGTTTGTGTTTCAGCTTTGGAGGTCCTTGTTGCATCAACAAAAGCTAATACAACTTAGTGTAAATCCTATCTCCTCAGGTGCGTGGGCCACTGTTTCACCGATAGGACCCACAAAGTCAAAATAGGTGCATCCACTTCTGACAATAGACCTATCATTAGTGGTGTTCCCCAGGGATCTGCCCTGGGAACATTACTGTTTGCTGTCTACTTCTCAGAGGTCCAAGCAAAGACAAAATGCCTGTGGCTGAACAAGTTTGCAGATGACTGTAAGTTAGGTGCTGTCATTGACTCCACAGATGATGTATTTTCAAAGCAACACATGACTAGTGCCAAAGTCATGATCTTATGTTCAATGCAAAAAAATGTATTATTATACTGTACAGCAAAAACACTGCCCTTACTGATTTTCACATCAGCTGCAACCCCCTAAGCACACAATCTGTGATGAGAGACCTGGGTGCACATGTTGACAACAATCTCACATTTGACCATCATGTAGTGACAGTGGTCAGAAAAGCACATTCACATAAGTAAAGGGATTGCATCCAGAAAAAATGAGGTTATTACCTCTCTGTAATCCATCCTCATTAGGCTAATAATTAAGTACAATTCCCCATTTGATATATACCTCTACAAATACCTGCACCAGCTGGAATGTCCACAGAAATAAATCACAAAGAAAATCCATGGCCTCCAACATCTGCCCTATGTGGACCGGCTCAAATCACTATCACTCTACTCTGGATCGTACAGATTGCTGAGAGGTGATCTGTGTCTCACCTACAAGGCAATCTCAGACCCCACCTTACTAGAGACGCTCCATATCCGTAAGTCTAACTCCTCACACATTACCCAATCAAAAGGCCCAAATCTAATATGCAATATTAACAAAACCTGCTGGAGAGACAGGTTTGCCTCCCAGAGGGTGCCCCGTCTCTGGCACAGACTCCCCATACACTTCAAACAGAGTACATTGCTGACCCTCTTCAAGTGCAACCGTGATGAGTGGATGGGAAACCACAAATTTGTCCTAGGGGTTCCACATGTGTTCCTCATTGACAGGGGCAACAGGTGCTGACTGAGGTTTCTTTTTTGGGGATAAACTCTTGACTAGGCTTGCAAGGACCCCAAGGCCATTAGCCTAGTAACCTTCTATCAACCTATGAACATGTTGTGGTGTTTTCCAATTTAAAGACGTGATAGCTGTAATAAGGAAAGAGCTCATTACGAGAAAATTTGCATATCTGTCAATCTCAGTTAACTACCACAAAGGGCAGGTCCAGAGTTCAGGTGGTATTTAACTGTGCCAGCCACACTGTGTACTCACTGAAATCTCTCCACCTTCATTCACTTTCCTCTACACACAAGTACATATTCAAACACAAATAGATACAGACACATATACATGCACAAACATGTGCACACACACACACACACACACACACACACACACACACACACACACACACACACACACACACACACACACACACACACACACACAGGCCTGTATCCACTTAATAGCACTCAGACACTCATTGATTCATCCATTCACACACACACACACACACACACACACACACACACACACACACACACACACACACACACACACACACACACACACACACACACACACATACATACACACTAACACTTAACTCAGTCTCCCTCTAACTTTCACATTGCTACCTTCCTGGCAGGCGGACACTTACATACCCTCACATATGTCCCAACCCTACCTTACCACAAAACCCCCAAGTCCTTATTTGTACAGTGATGGATGAACATGGCCTTTAAGCCTTGCTCACTACTGCAAAATAGGAAGAGCGGCTGTGCTAATCTAAAGGGTTGAGCATTTTTATGAATTGCTTGACATGTAAGACAGCAAATAGCTAATCAGCATATTTTCTCCCCAGACTGCCTCATTAGCATGTAGCATGAATGTGTAGACAGTCTGAAGTGATGTTACATGTCTTCATGCTAAAGCACTGTGATAAGGGTATGTTTGAATTCAAAATGGTTAACCTTTATGAATCTGTGCCTTAATCTATGCAAAGTGGCATGATTGCTGACATAAAAAAATGAATTTTTAATGGTAGTTATGAATATTTGTATATGAGATGCATGGGAGTGTATCCATCCTACAAAAGGATAACATTATTTATACACAAGTTCATGATTCTATTCTGATTTATAGATGGAGATTAAAGCATTTTTGTAGACTTTTTATTAAGAGTTTCATTCAGCAAGTTTTCCCACTCTTTTTTCTTACTACAACAATTGTGTTTCGTCATTCAGATAGGGTTTATACCAATGTGTCAGCATGAATGCATTGAAAATTTTACATGTACAGTATGTATGTATGTGTGTGTGTATATGAGTATATAATAGGTTCAAAGATGTGTACTAGGCTAATGGGCCTGGAGCCCTTACAAGCCTAGCCCATAGGATTACCCTGACATCGTGCCATCCGACCTTAGTTTCCAGTGCCTCTGTCGAGTAGAGCCACTGGAGTGATCCATGGGGTGAATTTTCTATTTCCCATTCACTCATCAAGATTTCTCTTGAAGAGGGCCAGTGAGCTGCTCTGTTTGACATGTATGGGAAATTTATTCCATAGCATGGGTAGTCTCTGGGTTATGAACCTGTCCCTCCAGCACGTTTTGTTGATTGTGGTAATGAGGTTTAGGTCTCTGGAGTGTGTGGTGTGGAGGGATTGGAATTTCTTTAAATGTAGCATTTCTAATAGAGCTGAGTCAGACATGGCTTTGTAAGTCATGCAGAGATTGCCTTTAAGTAGGCGATATGAGACAGAGAATAGTTGGAGTTTTTTGAGTCTGTCCATATAGGACAAGTGTTTAAGGCTTAGGATCCTCTCTATGAGGTACTTTTTTGGCCTCTCCAGTAGTTGCAGGTGTCTAATGAGGTACATGCCAAATGGGGCATTATACTCGATGATTAGCCTAATGAGGGAAGAGTAGAGGGAGAGAGAATGACCTCTTTCTTCTTGGATACAAAGCCCTTAGAAATGATATGTGCCACATAGAAGGACGTTCTGACCACAGTGGCAGTGTGGTGGTCAAAAGAGAGGTTGCTGTTAACCTGTGTTCCCAGATCTCCTATAATGCCTTCTGAGTTCAGTGGACTACCATTGATGTGGTAATTCATGGGAAATGGGTTTTTCCCAAAGGGGATGACGACACATTTTTTGGCATTGAGCTTAAGACCATGGTTCTGACACCAATCATTGGTCTCAGTGAGGCCTTTCTGTAGGATGCCAACATCACCTGGGGAGTTAATAATGGCTCGCAACTTGCAATCATCTGTGAACTTTGTCAGCCAGAGTCCCTTCATGTTGGCCTGAACTTCTGAGAAGTAGATACCAAGCAGAAGAGGAACCAGGACCTATCCCTGTGGGACTCCACTCATGATTGGTCAGCAGTCTGACTTGCAGTCAGCTACTTTCACACTGTGAGTCCTATCTGTGAGCCAGTTTGCAACCCAGCTAGAGATATAGGGGTTGACGCCTAGCTTTGTGAGTTTTTCTATGATTCCTGAGTGGTTCTGGAGGGAGTCCTTAAAAGGACTCTGGTGTTGTTTGAGAAATGCTGGTACAATCTGAGAAGGCCCTAATGGGGCCCTGAGAAGGACCTTTGTGTCCTGAAAATGACTTTTGGGGTCCTAAGGAGGACCTTTTTGTGGCCCTGGGAAGGACCTATGGGGTTTTGAGAGAGGCCTTCTGGGGCCCTGAGTAAGACCTTGGGGTCCTAAGAAGGAGCTTAGTGGCCCTGACAGGGACCTTTTAGGTATTTGCTAGGAATATAGGTCTCACCTTTTGTTTATACTCTCCCTTGGAACACTAAATCCCAGGGGGTTCTTTAAAGAACCTTGGTTGTCTTTTTGTTGGTTGTGCTTTCGTCGGGTTCTTATAAGAATCTTTGTTGTCCTTGTGTGGACTTACGGAGAAATCTCAGAGGGTCCTTATAAGAACCTTTTTGTCCTAAAAGACTCATAACAACTTACCACAAAACATACAAAGACAGAAATTACATATAAACACAAAACACTGAATTGATCTGGAGCAGATGACTTTGTTGTAAAGTTAAAGTAGGAACAAAAACTCTGAAGCCAGTTGAGTTCAAGAATCAGTCCTTTATTTTCCAGATCTCCAGGGTAGCAGTGTTTCCTCCTAGCATTGTTCTGAGTAACTAAACCAGTTTTTCTGTGCATCTTTTACACAGAACCTCTCTTGGTGGGTGTGGCTACTCAGTTACATCTTTCATTTAGTTCCAGAATGAAAAAACGTCCAGTTGTATTGTGTTACATGAAGTTAGTATTTTAAAAACCTAATAGAATGCATTCCCTTCCTTTTTTATTTATAAACTTGGTTCAGTTTATTTCAGTTTATTTTTTCAGATACATAGCGGTAGATCATGTTAATCTATGTTTTTAAATTACAACTGCAACTTATACAGAAAAACAGAAAAAAGGAACAAAAAAAAAAACGCGAGAGACTACTGAATATTGACAAAACGAGATCATGACACAATGACACAATCAAAATTTTTTGAAAATATGAAAAAATGAATGAATGTAAAAACAGAATTCTTATATTTTTAGTAAGATTTTGACATAAGGTGTCTTAACCTGTTGGGTGTCCATAGGTTTGTTCAGCCCTTAGTAGTCTGAGACTAGTCTGGAGGAGGCCATTTTGTTTGTTTAGCAAATGTAGTAAGATGTATTTAGATCTGTCTTTAGGAAGGTATTTAGTGCTAACAGCAATGATGTATATAGATCTGTCTTTAGGAAGATATTTAGTGCTAACAGCAACTATGAATTTGAATATATAAAACTCATCTGACAACCCCCTAACTGTCTTTTCCTTCACATGTTCCCCTTACGGGATTCTCACGTTCACTTGCCCCACTTTATTTATTTAATTAGTTCTCCATGTTTTCCCATTTTCTCCAACACTCTGGCCACTGTCTCCACTTTTCCATCACTTTTCCATCTCTTTTTCTCCATAGACACCCCTGAGTTCCTCCTTCCCACACCTGTTAGTGACAAAAACTCAAGCCCTGCCTCTAAGCACAAGGTTGAATCATACAATATGTGAAAAACAGCTAACCACATTCATTACATGCTTAATCGGGGGTTTCCCCTTGCATTTGCTCAAACTACAGACTTATTAGAATACCCCAGGGTCGCATTCCTTTTTAGCACAACCTGTTTACATCCCCATTCCCACTACTTTCCCACTCCCCACTAGTATTACCTTTCATAATTTTTTCATTCCCCTTTTCACTTTAATAATTTTTCCATCGGTCTCAGTTCTAATTGGTCCCCCTCTCACAGCATCTGTAACATGAATCATGGCCATACATAATGCAAAAGATTACCATTTATTCACTTTATATTGTGGATTAACTTCTATTTTCCTTGATTCAATTCAATTTAATGTAATGTAATTCTGGATGCCACATGGTGGCACCTCTTTTATCCAATGTTTTAAACTTGAATTCAAAATTAAAATTTAAATCATATAAGAATGAGCATTTCACCACCGCAAATTCAACACGGTGCGCCTATCCACATGGTCATGGCAGGACCACCGAGTGTTGACAACCTCCCCTGCTGACCAGCAGCTCCATGGAGCCGGTCAAAGCCCTGCAGTAGGTTCCGCAAGGCATCTTTGGTGCCACAAGCTCGTTGAAAAGAATTTCCTTGCACAATCACCCGTAATGGGTTGGCCGTTTCCAGTCTAAACACTGGCTTGGATTGGGGCTATAATACATCTAGCTATAATGGTTATATATATATATATATATATATATATATATATTTATTTAACATTCAGATGTTAAATTCTAATAGAAAGGGCAGGAACATAAGGTTCAATTTAGGTGAGGTAGGTCATTAGTCTAAAATCCCCCCCTTCCCATGACTAGTTACGAATGTACAAGGAAGCTGTGCATTCAAGTATATAATTAGTTTAATCTAGGGCCTTAAACCACCAGGTTCAGGTTCTGAGGATTTAGGGGCAACTCTACACTTAATTAATTAAATAAATAATTTCACATCTCTAGTGTTTTAAGAAAAGAATGAGACGGTAGTTGTTTAAGAAAAGAATGAGACGGTAATTTCTTATAACACGTCCAGTGTAATACAGGCAGGGGCGCATAGCATTCTTATCCATTTTTAGTTCCATTTTTAGTTTTGTTTAGGTCTTCATGCCACCTAATACATGGTTTTAGGATTAAAGGGCTACTCTCACCAAATAAATCCACCGTTTTATTACATCTCCACCTATTTGAAATCTTAAATGAATGAGTTGATTCCTGTCCAGTCCTTTCTGTTTACTCACTATAAGCTTAAACCACCCAGACATTGAGCTACTCATGGGACACCCAAACCTACGCAGAGTTGCACATTAAAAATTGTTTTTTAGCATTGACATGTTTCCTTTTTCCCTCACCCCCACAACAATCCCCCATCCCCTAGCTAGGCTCACTCACACACACGACCCGGGGCCACCTCCTCTGCACCTTCTCACACTGACCCAGAACCCCATGGAACCATGTACATTCCCCCTGTAGCTACCGCAAGACAGCCTTGGCACCTTAGGCTTGTGCAATACTAATTTCCGTGCAGTTACACCCCTGAGCTACACTTTCCTATTAAATATTTATTTATTTTATTTATTTATTTATTTATTTATTTAAATTTGTTGACCGGAAGTGTCCTCCATTTTCAGTGGAGGCCCGGGGAGAAAAGCTCCACAGTAAAATAAACAGACAGTAGTTACATTAGATTACATAGCGATTAACAATTTAACATAGCAATTACTTACAACATATTTACAGATGAAGAACATAGTACATCAGTAGACAACTAGAATCTTTATCTGTGAAGTACATAACAGACATTAACAAATGTTACAATGAGAAGTTCCTGCTGTATAATAAGTTCTAGGCTTATGAGCATTTGAGCTTGCTATAATCAAGGTAGTTAGTGGAGTGGAAAGAAAGGTAGTGGTTGGATGGAGTGGATGATATTAGAGTGGGAGTTGCCAGCATGTTTTTATTTGCGCTTTTAGTAAAGTTTTGAAGTGGGTGCATGATGGTACGGAGGTAATTGTGGGTACTGGCCTCAGTCTATACAGCACTACTTCCTGTGTTGCTAATTTAGTTCATATCATATGGACCTACATGTACTCCAGATTATTTGGTCTTAAAACAGTCTATGACAGTAAAAAAGGCACGAGTATAAAGATAATTAGAATAAATACGCACAACTCTCAACACTTACAACAACAATTGGTCTCTAAACTAACCATTAAGAGTGTTTACTGCTTTGGACACGGCTCCCATGCTCCCAAGGGCAACACACGCTAACAACACATAGAGTAGGTTAATTTAACCGAACAACTACCATTATTGAGAGAAACAATAATGGCTTTTTTTAGAAAGCTGGATTCTTTGAAAAGCTTGGTTGATCAACTTATAAGAGGGGTAGATGTTTAAATGTCTAATTGGTGAAAAGTTTAATTATTTAATTAATTAAGTGATTGATTGATTAATTAATTGTTTAATTATCTAATAATATTTGTGGTTATTTCACTTATATAGTACGTCTGTAAAAGTTTTGTATTTTATATCTCTCGATTTTTTTACCATTTGATCTTATTATCTTTCTATGGACATGATTTCGGACGAGTTAAGGAACCCTTACTCGAGCCCTCAAACCTTTGTAGTACTCATTCCCATAAAATCTACACATTCCAGGATATCCTTTTACAAACAGTATCAAAAAAGTAAAATCTTTGTCTTAAGGTGTATAAAAAAAATCCTTTAAATATATAAACTGATTAAAGATAACTTAACCCAAATGAACTAGGGGACAGGGCCACCCTCCCAACACATGGTAATAATGCCTAAAATGATGGACCTCCACCAGTCTGGCCACCATTTCAATCCCTACATTCTTCCTCCCTGAAGAAGCTTTAGGCAAAAGCATTGGTATAATAGTCTGAGTCTTATTTAATTCTTTGAATTCTTGTGTCCTGGCCCTAAAGGTTGGGTCTCTCTATTTGTTACTGTAGCTGGTCTACTATGGTGTTATATGTTTTTTTATGTCTCTCTCTATTTTTATGTTCCTTTTTTCTGTTTTTCTGTATAAATTGCACTTGTAATTTAATCACATAGATTAACATGATCTACCACTATGTATCTGAAAAAAATAAACTGAAAAATAAACTGAAATAAACTGAACCAAGGTTATAAATAAAAAAGGAAGGGAATGCATTCTATTAGGTTTTTAAAAATACTGACTTCATGTAACACAATACGACTGGATGGTTTTTCATTCTGGACCTAATTGAAAGATGTAACTGAGTAGCCACACCCACCAAGAGAAAGGTTCACAATAAAGACCAGGCCCTAAAGAAAACCCCCTGCCTGGTGTTTGGCTAACAGGTTGAACCCCCCTTTTTTTCTGTGTAAAAGATGCACAGAAAAGTTGGTTTAGTTACTCAGAACAATGCTAGGAGGAAACATTGCTATCCTGGAGATCTGGAAAATAAAGGACTGATTCTTGAACTCAACTGGCTTCAGAGTTTTTGTTCCTACTTTAACTTTACAACAAAGTGGCCCACAAACCTGGGCATCTGCTCCAGATCAATTCAGTGTTTTGTGTTTATATGTAATTTCTGTCTTTGTATGTTTTGTGGTATGTTGTTATGAGTCTTTTACTCCCACACAGGTACTACTTAGTCCACCCTAGGACAAAAAAGGTTGTTATAAGGACCCTCTGAGATTTCTCCGTAAGTCCACACCAGGACAACAAAGATTCTTATAAGAACCCGACGAAAGCACAACCAACAAAAAGACAACCAAGGTTCTTTTAAGAACCCCCTGGGATTTAGTGTTCCAAGGGAGAGTAAAAACAAAAGGTTCTTTTAAGAGCCAGCTGGGACCACACCAATCCCCGGACACTCTGCCTTGACCAGATAAGGGAGTGTCCAACCAAAAGATCAGGTCAGAACCAAAAGATCTGGTCAGAACCAGCAGAGAGCACACCCACGGACACGTGGCATTATGACCCTTAGCCTTGACCTTAATGGAAGGATCCATGCCCCTTGTCCACTGCTGAATCTCAGACAGGCTAGACCTAGATTCCTAGAAAATACCTAAAAGGTCCCTGTCCCGGCCCATAAGGTCCTTCTCAGGACCCCAAAGTCTTACTCAGGGCACCAGAAGGCCCCTCTCACAACCCCATAGGTCCTTCCCAGGACCACAAAAAGGTCCTCCTCAGGACCCAAAAGTCCTTTTTAGGACACAAAGGTCCTTCTCAGGGCCCCATTAGGGCCTTCTCAGGGCCCTATTAGGTCCTTCTCGGGACCACCCCTGCTACTTACCCACTAGGATTGTACTTGCACTTCTCAAAAAACACCAAAGTCCTTTTACAGACTCCCTCCTGAACCACCAGAAAAAGTCAAAGAATGTTCCAGCTTTAAGTTATTTTTACCCATCCTGAAGGGGTAGGCTACACTCTTGGAGTAGAAAGATTCTCTCATCTGATGATTCCTGAATGGGGAATGGTATCAAAGGCCTTGACCAGATCAAGGTAGGCTGTATGAACCACCTTGCCTTCATCCACAGCTCTGGTGACTGACTCAAAGAAGTTGACCAAGTTGAGCAGGCATGATCTACTTTTCACAAAACCAAACTGCATGGTGTCCAGAGTTTGGAGATTCCCTATAGCCTTGTTTATTAGGTCCATGATGATGCATTGCATAGCTTTGCATATCAGACTTGTCAGGCTAAGGAGGCGATAGTTCCCATGGTCTGTAGTCGCTCCTCCTTTGTGGAGAAGGATGACTATAGCAGTGCACCATTCGGTAGGGACAAAGCCTGAGGTGAGGCTGTGATTGTGGGTAAGAATGAGCTGGTCACTCTGTACTTCATATAGAACGCAGCCAGGGATATTGTCAGGTCCCATAGAAGCTGTATGCTTGGCCTTGGACAGTCCTGTTTATACTGTGCAGCAGTAATAATGAGTGCCTAGCAAACTACTGGTATTGTGTTTGGCCCTTTGGAGGGGGGGAGTAAAGTTGGCACTGAATCTGTTGGCCAGTATATTGGAAATATCTGTTGGCTCGGTATAGGAGGTACCATTGTGCAGTAGCTCAGAGCAAATCTGGGTATTGCCATGGAGATTCTTTAACATATCTATAGAAGGCCTTGTGGCTGTCTTTACTATCTGCTACAATTCTGTTTTCATAGCTAGATTTACAGGATTTGATGAGGGATCTCAACATTTTGTTGAGGCTGATAAGGGAGTTTTCTGATAAGGGAGTTTTTCCAGTCTTGGGACTTCACCTTCTTCCGCATCAGTTTCCTCCTTCTGTTGTAGAGTTTGTTTATGGCAGGGGGCCACCAGATTGGCTTCCTTTTTTTGGAGGACAGCATCTTGGTTCTATTGGGTGTGGTGAGATCCATGCATTTGTGTACATAGTTGTACATTCCATTGGTGTATGATTCAGTGGTCATACAACTATTCTCCATTTGCATGGGTGCTGTGAAGTTAGCCACCTCTGTTCTTGGGAGCCCAAAGTTAGCTTTGGAGAATTTTTTCATGGTGGTTACCTTTGCAGGGGGTGGTGGGAGCGATGTGGATTTCCAAGGTGATTAGTTTGTGGTTGGATCCAACCAGGGAGGAGTTGAACATTGGTGTAGAGCAATGGCCACTAATGTTAGTAATGACCAGGTCAAGGATGTTGCTACCTCTAGTGGGGGTAAGAATGAGCTGGTCCAAGGCATTGTAATTAATGATTTCCAGGAAACATTGGGGAAGTGTATTGGTACATGAGTAATTTTTCCTGTTAATGGAGAGGTAGTTGAAGTTGCCCAGTATGAGAGTGTTAGTTTGGACCCTAATATTTTCCAGGGTGCTTAGGAACGTGGAGTGAGTTTCTTGGGACATGTTTGGGGACTTATAACAGGCTACAACCTGAATCGCTGTCTTACCCAATGTTATCTGCACCTGAAGTATTTCTGATGCGTCATGTTGGGCTACCAGCCGGGAGGTGTGCGCATCCTTTATGAATATGGAACCACCACCGCCTTTGGAGCTTCAGTCCAAGTTCTGGGGCCAAAAGCTGTGGAATGAGTTATAGCCTGATAGTGCAGGGTGCTCTCTGCTGCCTTGAACCAGGTCTCTGTTACAGCACAAATGTCGATGTTCTCCATCTGTGAGTGAGTGCATTTTGAGATTTAGACTTCCAGTGTTAAGCTGCATGACCCTCAAGTTGCATTTGTTCATAGCTGTTACAGTGGTAATTTAGTCTTTGGAACACAACCTAAAAAAGGCACTATAGGGGTGGCAAGAGCCTTGGCCAGTATCTGGAAGCCCAGGGGTAACAGATGCAGGCCATCTCTGGCAAAATATCGAGGTCTGTCAATCATGTCATCTCAGGCAGACAGATACTGGATCCCCTTAGAATGATACCAGAAACTTAGCCAATTGTTGAAATCAATCATTTTCTGCTTGTACTGTGGTATCATTCTGGGTAATGGATAATGAATGATTACTGATGAGACTGATCAAAAGTAAAAACATTCAACAATTTTATCAATAATAACATTCTTCACCAGTGAAAATAATCAAAATAGGTAATCACAAATGTAAACAAATGAGTTACATTTTTAGTCACTAACAAAAACAAAGAAGGTATTTTTATATGGTGGAGGGCTTCAGCTGCCATACTACTGGAAATTAAATAAGCTAACTGCAGGGTAGACCAAACAGAAAAAGGAAAACTCCTTAAATATATTACGGTTTTATCTACTGAACTTCAACCTAACACAATTTGATAAAACAATTACCAATATCACCAAAATTTCAGCACACGGTAAATGTGTGCACTGATAAAACATATAGCAATTATATACATATCTCTATATATTTCTATATGAATATGTGTGCGTATATATATTGATTCATGGTAGTTTGGTGTGGGATACATGTGATATCTTGTGCAGCAGAAATTACTTTAATGCTTAATGGTGGTAGATAAACTGAACTGATAGTCTTAATGATCCAGAAAAATACTATTCGAGATTAATCTGTACTATTTCTGAAGGAGTAGCAGAGATCATGTTCAAGATTCTGAGGTTCTGCAGAAAAGGCGTACTGTCTTCAGCGTCTTACTTTCCATCCCTACTATTAAAGATCGAATCTCTGTCCTGAAACAATAGCACCCTTGGGAAATTCAAGACAGCTTTCCCTATCCTTTTACAAGGTGCACATAATTATTGAGGCTATGGTTAACCAAGTCATTTTGGATCACATTTCATCTTGATACATCTAGAGCAGTTGTTAACACCAAATTAATTCATTTTTATTGCCTTATTTGCATATCTAAAATAATTGTGAATAGCAATGTCCTTGCATTATTGTAAATGCCATATCCAGATGGCTTTTTTAGATTCTCATATTGATCAGTATTAGAACAGATGGTGCCTTCCCTTGTCATTACTTTTAAAGGAAGGCTATATACCCATCAAACGTAAAACAACTTAACACAAAACTGAAAAGACCCCTTTGCTCTAACCTCCTATAGGTTTAATTCCCCAGTTAATTCAGAGATCAGATTTACTTTGAGATTTTTAGTAATAAGAGTGTTTAAGACCTTATTACCTTTACAGAGTAAAATGCATCAACATTTCTTGAGAGGTAAACAATTCTGTTTCAAATTCCATATTACAATGTATACGTTAGCTTTACTAGACAGTATGATTGAGCATTGGTGCTTTCTTTCTTTAAACATGCATATTTGTTTTGATAGAATTATTTGGTCCTGCTATAGTGGTTTATAAGTTTGTCAAAGAAGTAGTCATGCCCTTGACATGAAATATAGAAGTATAATAACATGTTACAGACAGTAATTTGTGGTGTTTGTTGTAGCTTTGGTGCTGTGTACTTTATTCCCACAGTTTGTTTCTATTATCCAAGTTTTAAATGATTGAATTTCAAAACTGAATCCACCACCTCCTTGCTCAGTGGGTTGGACATAGGGGAAACAGTTCTAATGAGACAGTTGGGAAACACAGTATGCGTCTTATTTGATTCCCTCAAAGCACAAGGTAAGCCTACAGGTGCCTTAGTTTTTTTTTTTAGGCTACAGGCATTGATAATCCTCACCTTTATCTGTTCTGTGTATTTGTTTGTTTAGAATATACATTAATTTCAACCTGCCTAAAATGGGCACAGGGGGAAGAAAAGGGTCCAGTCAGTACTTTAATCCCCATCTTAGGAGAGGTGTATCTCATCCCTTCCACAGCAGGAGAGGGTTCCACAGATTTTGTCCCAAGTAGAAAGATACTGAATCTTCCTTGAGTTAAACTATTATCTACACCAATAACTGAAGTAAATAATATTTTCCTCATATTTAGCCATCATCATCATCGTCATCATAATCATTAGTGAACGAAGGTTCTCTCTGTCAATAAATTACCAATCTGATTAAGGGCAATCACAAGTTTAGCTAAATCACATTGCATCGGTGAGTGAGGGGATTATCCAATATTATTGATTCTGGCATGCTTAACTGCATAGTTAATATCACTGTGAAAAGCCTGGATACATTCAATCTTAAAGCCAAGGAGGGTAGACATTGTCCCTTACACTGTGCCTTTCTAGTTTTGTCAGTGCTACTCAGATGGCTATGAGTTATTTTCCACTATGCTCTCTCTTCATTTTAAATGTGGCTTTATCAGTTGAGTTAACAGCATCTTCCTTTGTGGCAGGTGTCGAATGACTGTGCGTGTGTGGTATGGTGCTTTGCTTCAAGATACATGTTTAAATGAGTTAGATGACTTTGTGGTAAAAACAGGAATTTCCTGAACTAGGTCAGTAATGTGCACCATTAGAATGCAGAGACTGAATTTTGCTATAAGAATACTATATTATTTTCATATTTGTGCCCATGCTTAAACAGATAGCAACTCAGTGAAAATATGAAATTCAGATTAAGCTATTTTCTGCTGTCTGTTTTTCTCTCATTCTCTTTCTTTGTGCACAGAGCCATGCATCGAATCACGGTGTCACCAGTCTTGAGGAGTTTTCCTGTATGATATTTCTTGGCCTTACAGATGGATTTAGCAGTAGTTATTAACTTGTTTCTTTTGACTGTTGCCCAGTGGATTAGAGGGTGTGCATACCTCTCGTGTGTCCAGATTTTCACAAAATGCCCAATTTTTTTACTCATATTTTGTCCTGTTCCTCATAAAAGTTTGATTTTCTGACACATTATTGAGGACTGAAGTCACTAAATAATGACAGACATTTGTGTTTCAGATGTTATATCCTTCAGAAAACGCATGCTAATACAAGGTCTATTACTCTCTCAACATTCAAAGTTTGTTGAGCATTATTTAAAATCTGTCCTAATTTTTGCCTTTTTTAAACTCAATACTTTTGGCTTAGTGCAGATTTCTTTTGCTATGAGGTTGCAGGGTATGATGTTTTTGGTATGGTGTGCATGCTGTTTTAAAGTGTGTGTCCAGCAGAGCTAGAGGGCTTAGTAAGATGAATAAGTTGTCATGGTAGAGTAAGTTCTGCTGGAAATAGACAGGCACTTCTTATTGGTGGAGAAATTTGCCTTTAGTTGAAGTAATTATCTGTGTCTCATAAACTTAGAAATATTAGCATCAAATAGGTGGAACTTGTAAGTGGGCATCAAGCTATTTAACCATTATCTAAGGAGTCTCAGTTCAGGAAGTTTCAAGCTGGAGAAGCCAGTTGTTCCTACATGTTTTGAACCAGGAGGAATACAAAGAATTAGAATGCATTGAATGAGGTGCATTAAAAAGGCTAAAATGAGTTTATATTATTTGCTTGTCTGTGACTATGCTCAAACTGACACCAATTCAGGAAATATGAAATGTAGGTTAACATTAAGGATTTGTGGATAACTTTGCAAACTTGGTGCCATTGTAAACTCCCCAGAGGATGCCATGATCCCAAACAGAGTCTGGCCTAGACATATAGCTGGTGTCATAACAAAGGACTAAAACTAATGCAAAGAATTGTATAATCATATCCTTTGGCAAGCATGACGCTCCTTGATTTATAACACTGACAACACATACCTAAAAATGTATCCTGTAGTTAGGAATATGGGGCCCTATGTCAATAATGAACTATCCTTTATTCCTGATGTTTTCACTGATGAAAGGAAGTACTTTTCCATCACAAAGCTTATGACTTAGCACCTTGTGCCCATATAGATGGATTTAATTGTTTCATGGTACTCAACATTCATTAGGCAAGTCAGTGAGTACAATGCCCTTTCAGTATGTACCTGTGCAAGCACTTGTGCTCACTGGTACAACCACAATGCTTTTTCACTAAAGAGATTAAGGATCTAATTCATAAAACTATATAGAAAATCTCAAAGCCTTGTCCTCCTTCCCAGCATTATGCAGGTTACAGCAAGGCAACTTCTGCCTCACACACAGAGCTTCAACAGACCCTGTTCAGTCAACTCTATTACACATTCACAATTCCAGTGGTATCATACATACACACCCACTCAAGAAATTTCAGTCTCTATTGTAAAATACATAGAATACATCGGAGGGATAGTTTTATACCACAAAGAATATCGATTCTGTGGAGCCATCTTCCACTCCACGTAAAGCAAAGATTTTCTCTTACTTTATTCAAATGTAATTTGGATGAAAGGATAGGTAACTGTAATTCACTGCTGGTTTAGCTCCACTGTCCCTCATAGATAGGGGAAACATATAAAACTACAGCACATCATTGCTAGGACTCACATCTGGGTTATTCATATAGAAAATATAAGGGCTAAAACCTACCCTGATAAGTAAAGTTAAGCTTAATAAAATCCTCACTGCTACTTTTAATTTGTTTTGTTTTATATATATTTCTTTTAACTAGCTGTGCCTTTTGTACTCTGTAGGGCAGCCTTAGGAACTAGATCAGAGATTTAAACGTAATTTGCAAAAAATGGGTTAGTGTTGTAGGTACTGGAGTATGCCCATACTGGATTTGAAGATATGAAAGGGAGGATAACTGAAATGCAATGAATCTAAACAGTGGGCCTTCCTAATATGATGTAACAGTGTTTAATAACATGAGCAGGTGTGGAAAACTGGATCAGTCCTCTAAAATCAGTTTTACATAAGAAACAGGTAATATAAGGATGACTGAGACTAGAAACACAGAACGGGCAGGGTTGTTAAGGTGAGAAAATCAAAAATAGTTACAGAGCAGTCCTACCTGGCAGCTGTCCCAATTATGTCCTGCACTTAAATAAAAATACTATTTTCACCTTTTTCTGCACTACAGATACAGCTGACCCATTTGAAGTCAAATAATGTCACAAAAACATGAAATTCATGGAAATAACTTAAAGATTTTAAAATGTTTATAACTCAAAAAATAATAATGTAAAACACAGCTGTAGTAAAACAAGGCAGAAAAAAGACAATATAGGTATAGAAACTATAAACCGGTAAATCTAAACTAGTTGCATAATAGTCTTACCTTGCCAGTTGTCACACCTACTTCCTTCCTTCATTATCTCAGATTAAGAGTGCATGCAGAATAAACATTATTATGAACCACTAGTATTATATTGCAGTGCCATATTTGCCAGCAGGCCTGGAATGTTCTAAGATCAATTAAGCTGAATAAGCAGTACCCATAACCTTTAAAAGTCTAGGGTGTTTTACTATGTATCTTTAAAGAAAGAAGGATGCCATTCTGTTTCTCTGTTAGTGTTCAAGACACAATTCTGCAGTTATTAAATCTTCATCACATTTCCTTGATGTTCATTTCAATTTAATCTGAATTTGGCTATGTTATTAAATGGTTCATTTTTTAGTGTTATAAGTTATTTATTTTGCTTAAAAGTGGTCAGATGTCGAGAGCAAACTGTTCCTGTGTTTCTTTCAAGTCTTGCTCCGTCTGAGGTAATTTGACCTTATAAAAAGAATACCCAGCACCTTAAGGGGGTAGAGAGGTATTTCATTGCAAGACAATTATTATCCATTTACGGATTTAGTAACATTAATATTTGTGCCTGATTCTTGACACACATTTTTGCTATTAAAATGTGTGGCATCTCATTAACTCGCAGATCTTGTCTGTGCTGTTGTAGAACTACTATACTCATCATAATCTATGCAATGCTGCTAGTTTCTTTAAAGGAGTTAGAAGGTGAAGTTACTGACTTATTTGGTATAATGTACACAGGCATCTGAATTAGTGTTGACAATATGACTGTAACATTCTTCTACACTGTAAGCAAAATATTTTTATTTCCAAAGTGTCCATTAATTTCTGCTTTTGGATGCCTGTCTAGCAAATTGCATCATGTTTGTATCACTGCATCTTTAGAGGCTAACAGGCTTTACTAAGAAAAGTTTGCTTACTTATTCTTAAATACAAGCAGGACTAAGATATTATCACAATTGTTTTTGAAGGAACCACATGCAATCAACTCTAAATATGTCACAGTGTCTTTATCTTTCCTGCAATTTAATGACAAAGAGCACTGATAACATTGCCTCTGAGAAAGGACATACAAACAGAGGGCAAAAGTAACAAAATGTGAAAAGGATTGTGTATTATGATAATTATACATTTCTACACATAATGTTTTAAATATGCTATTATTTATCTATGAATTGCCTTAATTCATGAATGTTTAATTCTGGAGTAAAGCTGATTTATTTTTCTCAATTAATGTGCCTCAGCAATCTTTTAAGTTCATCAGTGGAAATTATTAAACTGAGCTAGTTAAGGCAAAGTCAAAATGGATTACTAATGCCAAAGCTGACATTTGTGAATACAAGCCTCAGTGCAATATAGCAACAACATAATTAATCACTGTGAAAGTAAAGGTAACATGTCAGAGTTTGGAAATCATTTAGCAAGGAGAAGGATATTTTCAAATAATTACAGAGTTAAGCCCCTGGCAATAAAGCTCGCCCGAACTAGTGGTACATGCAAACCTATTATATGTGAAAATAAAGTTAATTTTGGGTATCTTAGAAAAGAGTAACATGACCTATGATGCATGAATCTAAGTAAGTAGAAAAGGCACAGTATTTCCAGTAACAAAATTCAAGTCTGTAGATACTTTACACATCTGATCCTTTTAAATCCTTACAAAAACTTATCATGTGCATAAGACATAAAATAAAAGAAAAGAAAAAAAATCAGAAATGCATTTGTCTATGAATGTTAGCTTATGTGAACATGTTATTTTCATGATTAGTGGACAGCAAACCATATGCCTGTTTTCTCAAAAATAGCTGTCAGCTAGTCATCTTTATTACTACAATGACTCCCAACTCTTATTGTGTTACAGTTTATTGTCTATTAAGAAAATACTTTTCATGGTTTCCCTAGCATATATCTTTATTAACAAAACCTGAGGAAGCTGGCATATAGCGAGTTTACATCAAGCATCAGATTATAGATAAATATGCGACACACAAAGGGTTGAAAATAACTCAACAATGAAAATCAGAGCTGATGATATGATGTACCTAAACTGGAGGACTCATTTGTTGCAGGTTAAGCAGTTATTGTTATTATTATTTTTTAATAAATGACTAACAATCCTAGTTATGCTATTCATAAACAGAATGCCATTTTGTTCTGATGGACGTAACTACAAATGTATAAATGCATATAAATATATAAATATTATCGAAGTTTTGAAATTTTGAACATTCTGAATGGAGATCGCTGTACAGGAAATTTGCCATTTTCCCTCACTGTAGTGTGAGCTTGGAGATGGTATATTTAATTAGCAGGGGGTTTGGGGGGTGCAGGGGCATACATCTCAACCTCTTAGAGTAAGAAATCTGGACAAAGCCATAAAAAAGTGGTACAAATAGAGACAATTTTAAATATTGCTCTTACAAACTTAGAAAGTTGATAGAATAACAGGTTTTGCATTAGCATGAATTTTCTGAAGGGTATGAAGTCTAAAACTCTAATGTCCATCATTTTTTAACTTCAGTCTTTAATGATTTGCCACTAATTTGCCTGAAAGCCACAATTTTTTGAAAAACAGACCAAAAATATAAGGCAAAAATCTGGACATTCTGCAAAAATCTCTGCAGTTGAGGGATATGTGCAGGGGACCTTGCACCCCTGAAAAACATGTAAAAGAAAAGTTATTTTTGTTTTTATTTTAATTATTTATTTATTTATTTTATGTTCGAAGTTTCAAAACTTTGATCATATGGTCGTCAGCCATATGATGTTCAAAGTTTTCGAACTTCAATCATCTGAAGGGGATCCATGCTGATACATACATAAATTAAAAATAAACAAGTCAATAGTGTTCCAGCATAGCAATTATACTGTCTGTACTCTTAACCAGTTACATCTCAGAAGAAATGTTTACAATACAAGACATTTACAACACAAGGACCAGTATTCAGCATCTGGAGTTTTGCATTTTCATAGCAATAATCTGTGAAAGGCAATACTACATGGATAAACAAATCCCAGACATTCAGTAAGAATAAAGAAATGCAGAGGGTTGTTATAAACATGACCTGTCACAAAAGCATAACTTATTTAATGCATAAGTGATAGAGGGACAGCTAATACACTGATAAGAGGCCTTAGATGTTTATATATGAGTATGACTCATTGACATGAATTTATAATGTGTTAAGTAGTATACTAAGCATGTAAATAGCCTTGAACGTATACAGTAAGCAGCAGATTTCCAGGAGAATATGGAGAGTCTAGGGGGAGATCGCTTGGGTGAATGTTTCATTTTCGTGCTTGTGCATACTTGGACATATTACTGAAAGGTTGCTTGGGGTAATGTTTCATTTTGGTACGTGTGCATCCTTGGACCTATTACTGAAGGCGTTGCTTGGGTAAATGTTTCCTTTTGGTGCTTGTGCATACTTGGACACATTCCTGAAGGGGTCAGCTGAGATAATGTTTCATGTTGATACTTGTGCATACCTGGACATTACTGAAAGGCTGCTTGGGTAAATATTTCATGTTGGTGTTTGTGCATACTTGGACATATTACTGAATGGGTCACATGGAGAAAGGTTTCATTTTGATACTTGTGCATACCTGGACATATTTCTGAAATGGCTGCTTGGGGAAGTATTTCATTTTGGTGCTTATGCATACTTAGATATATTACTGAAGGGGTTGCTTGAGGAAATGTTTCATTTTGGTGCTTGTGCATATCTACATATACTACTGAAGTGGTTGCTTGAGGAAATGTTTCATTTTAGTGCTTCCGCATACCTAGATATATTACTGAAGGGGTTGCTTGAGGAAATGTTTCATTTTGGTGCTTGTGCATACTTGGACATATTACTGAAGCATTTGCTGGGGGAAATAATTAATTTGTTTGTCAGGGAAGAGTTTGTGCACACATGATCAGACTGCTGAAGTGATATCTGCCCAAAATATATTTTGTTTGCATTTATAATAAAAATTAATGAAGGGGCTGCTAGGGGAAATAATTGATGTGTGTATATGTGTGTGTGTGTGTGTGTGTGTGTGTGTGTGTGTGTGTGTGTGTGTGTGTGTGTGTGTGTGTGTGTCAGGGAAGTGCTTGCACATACTTGGACAAACTAGTAAAGGGATGGCTGGGGGCAAGTTTGCAGATTAGAACTCTAGTATCAAAGGTAAAGCATCAGTTTTAACAGTGGGTGTGTACTAAGCAGATGTTAGACTGTTTATTGCAAAACCACCTCATTAGCATATGCCTATTTACACCATTTCTCATTTGCATCTTGTTATTTTTAAGGCCTTTCATGTTAGTGTAAATGGCTTCTATGAATCTTGCCTTTGCTGCATTTATTCATACGCATCACTGATAACCCTATTGTATTTGCATAAAGGAATAGGTATATTGGCCAAGGTCTTATAAAGATGTCAGATAAAATTTCCTACAGAGTATGGGTGTTTGCAGAATTATGTTTGCATTTTAATACAAAGTTCCTCTTCATTTTATAAAATTCTCATTTGAAGGTGAAAGCAAAAGAGCTCTCAATTTGTTGGGTGTAGTAATGTACTCAATTTTTCATCTCCCTTTGTAAAACATTTATTTGTTCACTCTTCATAAGAATAAGTTCAGTTCCACCCTTTGCAAATCATTGCATATGTACTGGGAGGTCATGAACAATTATGAGCTTGGTAGCTGAGGCAAGAAGAAGTCCTTGTATGAAGCTAAGACAAAGTCCTGCTGATGGATATAAACAGGGAAACAAGCTGTCATGTTAAAGAAAGAGTTCATCTCTGCAACTAGCATATGCACACCTCAGAGTTGTTTTGGCAAACCAACCAGTAATTCAGGAGAGAGGGTGTGGACAATGTCCAGCACATTCACAGAAATCATGGTGAAATGTTGAACTCAAATATTGACACCTTTGAGAGGGGGCACCGTGTCTTTGTGGACCCCCACTCAAATCCAACAGACAAGACATTTTTGAAAATCCAGTGCTACAATTAACTTCTGGAATGGAACTGAGTCCATTTCTGTACATGATGTTTAAATTATCTCGTTCATATGAAGAATTTGGCTGTAAACTGCATTTGTTCATATCTGTTTCTATGACTGCATGAGTTTATGAGGGATATTTGTTATAAATTCATATACCTTCACACTACATAGCAAAAGTACATAAAGCGTACAGACAGGGAGACAGTACTGAGGTTTACTTTGCTACTGGTTCAAGAAAATGGTTATCTCAAAATTAAAATAATAAATAGAAGGGGGCATCTCTAACCAGGGGATTGTTGGATGCAAAATATTGCACATACAAATTCTAACACTATATGTTTGTATTACCTTTAAAAGTTAGCAGTTTACTGATATGGAATGTTGTGAGACTACAGTTCAGGAATTCATAGAAACAAAGTTGCATGTCTTGTATTCATCTAGCTGGTTTGCAAATAAAAGATAATATCAAGGACATGCACTAGTGCAGCAGTTTGTGTTGTGCCTCACAGCAAGAGGTATACTGGTTCAATTCTTGGCTGGGGTGCCTTCTGTGCAGATTCTGCATGCCCTCCCTGTGTTCATGTGGGTTTCCTCCCATGTTACAAAGACATGCATGTGTCCCAGGATCTCTGCTGAAAATTGGCTCATTCCAAGTCAGACTTTCCTGGTAAACAGAAGTTAAATAAATAAGAATCATATTGTTTATTCAGTTATATCACTATGTAATAATTCCAGTCTGATAAAGTTGCAGAAATGGATAAGAGTTGGCTAGAAATACTGAAAGCGATGGATATTGTTGGAGTAGCATGTACATTTTCCATGTTGTCATGTATGCAAAATCAGGACAGAACCATGGATGGTCAGACTGTGCAAATAAGTATTCTTCTCTTTCAAAAAGAGAAAAAGAGGGATCGTGTCAGTCATCATCCATGGAATATCTACGTCAAGATGCTGAAAAGAATCTCTGTCTGGTTTTAAGTGTGTTATTCTAGAGGAGAAATGTAGATTCTATCCTCAAGCTGGCCATGGAAAACTGGATTAACTATATGTCCTTGTACAGATACTAGAGAGAGTAACAGTATCTGAAAACACTCTTTTTGTGCTTTTTGAACCTAAATAAACTATAAGACCTTACAAATCCCACAAAGGAAATTGACAGGCTCTAAACAAAAACAGAGCTTTTAATATATAACTATAATATTAAAACAATATAAGTAGTACTACCACATGAACACTACTAGCTACCTGGGTTTGAACGAGCATCTATCTATTAATAGTGTTTTAATTAAAATCCCTAGAAAGGTAAATGTTTTTATGATTAGAGTCATACTATAACTGTATATTATTTAACAACCTTCGTGTAGGGAGAATGTGTAATAATGTTCATGTGGTAGCACTATTTATATTGTTTTACTTGGTAAAACTTGAATAAGGGTATGTATGGTAATTCTGTTTTTGATTGGTTAAAAACAGCTTGACGTTAAAGTGGAGGGGGATTTAAAAATGGTATTTTAAAACTGACAGTATCTGAAGAAGTCTTGAAAGTAACAAGACGAACGCGCTTATCTAACTCAAGCTGTGAATTTGTTTGTTATTTTGTTGTGATTTTACAGTTTTATATTAAAAGCTCCATTTTTACTTAGAACCTGTGGATTTCCTTTGCTGGATTTGTGAGTTTATTTCAGACTATTCCTGGTTTGGGAAAATATATGACCTTCTGTAAACAGCTACAATAGTACATGATCTCAAGGCTGCTGTTGCTTGCCCTGAAGGTCCTCTACTTGCACAACAGAGTTGTCTCATTTTTTTTTTTTACCAACTAACCAAATAGATTGCTGAGAACTCCTGTAAAGCTGTTCCTTGTTTCCCTTCTTTTTATGGTTTCCCTAGTGAAGATGTCAAGATACAGTCACATTTTGCAGAATATCAGAAGAAAACATGACAGCTTCATCTTTATTGCTTGCAGATGGTGATGATGATACACTATTGATCTCAAAGGACTACGGGCTCTGGTATGAACTGGGGCAGATTGCAGCTGATTGGGTAGTGTGTGGAATGAAATTTATATGGCCAAATCGGAAGGTATTGTTCTTTCATTGAAAACAGTGACTTGCTACCTGCATGTGAAAGTAGAGAGGCTAACACTGTTACAGGCAGTAAATGATCTTGATATTCTTTTTGCTAGTGAGTTTAGAGGGAATCCAAAAGCTGATTAAGTTATTGTTTCAACAATGACAATAATGCAAGTATTGCAGCAGACAGTTAAGTGAGATCTGAGTCTTAGGCTGAGGTTCGTCCCTGTTTACAGGTCTGTGCATGTTATCAACTTAGCCTATGATCATGCATTCTGAGTGGCAAAAAAATAATTAGAACACAGATCTGTCTGGCAAGAACTCTTTTTGCACATCAAGAGTCACATACATTTTTTTTTAATGTTCCAAAGGGAACTGGTCATATAAGGTGTACATTCTTATACCTTACAGAATGTGATCTTTTTTTTTTTTTTTTAACTAAACTTGGCATATTCACATCAAATTATTTTTATATTCAGGCATCTGTAACTAGGGGTCTTGAGCATTTCAAAACCATATGCTTGCTCACAGCTACTTGCTGAAGCAATAGTTTGCTCTAACAACTTTGACCGAAGCATCATTTTCTCTGAAATGTTGGGTAAATGTTTTGCATGATACTGCATGGATATCATCTGGTCAAAATAATAACTACATTAACATTGGCTCATTGATTTTAGCTCCACATATTAAATGTCCTAGACTATTTTCACCTTCATTGTTTCTACTGTGAAATTGCAGCTATGTGATATATATATATATATATATATATATATATATATATATATTTTTTTACAAAATGCAGGGTGCTTTCTCTTTTCCTCACAGTTCCCAAAACCTTATGTAGACATGAATTTAGTGTATGTATAAGAGACAAAGTGGAGAAATAGTCCATATACTCCTCACATAGGGACTGCAAGAGAGATTGCTACCAAACAAAAATGTACTGTTCTTAATGTTTTCCATGATTTCAGGCATTTGTTTTTCAATTAATTTCAGTTAATCAAATTGCTAAGGGATTGTGCTTTAAGTACTCACAATGCTTTCATACTGCATCATTCATAGAAACCCCTGTAATGTCTGCTTCTCTCCTGGAAATGACATTTGCACAATAGCAGAAATTTGCTATATCAAATTTCTATTTGGCATTAAGATATAAGCAATGTATTCCAGACTTCTCGTTCTAATTTTAAGAGTGCTTCTAAACTTGAAGTTATGTTGTATTAATCTGTTCAACTGAACAACTATAACATTTTTGTCATGCGTATCTCTGATCCTACCCTTAAAGTGTTTAATCACATGGCAACATCTTTTTGGAATCCTGAGATGCTGACAAAATTCAAAAAGGAACAATGGAGTACTGAGTGCACATTGTTCTGAGATATATCTTCTTGTCTTTACCCAACTGGAACCTTATTTTGCAATGATTCTCTACTGGCAGCAGCCACTCAGCTTTCCTGCAGGTAAGTTCTGAAAAACATTGCCAAACAATCTGCACCAATACATGTATCAGTTGTTACTTCTCCTCCCTGCCAGATGAAGTTAAAAAGCCTTACAGGACTTCTAGCAACTGAAATAAGGATTGACAATCCTAAACAAGCTTCACCTATGTATCTGTCAAATCCCACTTCCCCTTCCACACAAGTGAAGTTACAAAGACTTACAGAACTTCTATGAGATGAAAACTTGGGTGAAAACTGAACATAAACAACTAGCTAAGATGATAAGTACAAAAAGGCATGTAATATGGAAAGTTTTACATATCTGTTTATAGTGTTCTCTTAGTTTATGTACTTGGACTGCTCAAAAAACCCACCGCTGCAGTTTAGTGTTTTGTCTGTGTAGTATTCATGTTTGCTGTTAACAAAAACAATAAACTAACAACTTCCAGTTGTCAAAACTCTCTGCTTTCCAGTTCTTAGACTTTTGTCTCCATTTGCTCTAGGTAGCCAATCTCCTCATGCACTGTTTAGTGTCCCATGTGAAATAAGTGAACATACGTAGGTATTATTTAATTTTTTTTTATTACCACATTCCCTGTAATACCCAGTTTACTCAATCCAGGAGCATGAAACTGTGCATGTGTAACCTAATTGTCTCACACTAATGAGTGAAATTCTGTATCAAGGAACATGTTAATGTATAGCACTATAACCCACTTCTTTCCAGCAAGCCACTAGTACTTTTATGACTGCAAGTGCAGATGAATCCTAAAGCTCCTGCCATTTCTCCCTAGGTTCCATTATCAGCAGCCAGCAGCTAAGTGTTTATTATTATATTTGTAATACTTTTATGTGTGTTACATGTTGTTCCCTTTATGCAATAGTAGTTTTTTTAGTGTGTCTGTACTATAATCATAATATTAGATATCATTTACTTTCCAAATAAGTTATCTCATCAGTTTGGTGGATTAAAGTACTGCTTAGTTAAAGATATTGTTTGCTGTAACATTGTTTGTATTGTTATTGCATTTGCATTGTTTGCTGCATTATCATTTGTACTGCTGTTACCTTTATTCTTTTTTTTTTTAGTTACTTCCTTTTATTATCTTATCATCTTGTTCCCACTCTTTCTACCTTGTCTGATAATCTCTTCTTTTTTTTCTTAATTTATTTCTTAATTTTCATTTCTGTAAGACAATGCCAGACAGGCTTCAGCTGTACATCTATCAATTACCTTTTCCCTTGCCAGATTAGTGAAGTTCCAGAACGTTAGAGAACTTCTATCAGCTGAAATAAGGTATGTAATGTATCTTTTATGGTCTGCTCTTAGTTTATGTATTCATAAAAAAGGACTGATGTTTTGCCTGTGTAGTCATTGTGTCTGTTATTAACAAACAATAAGCTATTAACTTCCAGTTGTAGTCAAAACTTTCTGCTTCCCTCAGGCTCTTATACTTTTGCGTCCATTTGCACGAGGTAGCCAATCTCCTGCTGAACTATTTAGTGTCCCATATGAATTTTTATATTCAATGAACATATTTTGTAGTTATTATTAACTGCCCCAGTATATATGGTTAATTTAAATTGCCCTTTTCTTTAGTTAGGAACAATAATAAATAAATAGATACATAAACTCTTTCACCTTTACTTGCTAATGTTCCCAGGTATAGGCAGACCTCAAAGATCTGTTGAGCAAATGCAGATTGATTCACACAAGTGTTGGGGTGTGACCCACTTCATTCCTCTCCCACTCCCATTCCATAGCCACCCCAAGATCCTCTGATTTAACCTTTCTGTACTACACTCACTTATCTCACTATCTATCCAACCTCTTAAAGCCACACAGCGCATTTAAACACATATCCTTATTTCACATATTCTACTGAATTTTGTTGTGCACACAGGACTCTCAAGCTCAAGTCAATGCACATCCTCAGACAGCTAAACATCACCTGCTATCTCACCATTATAACATTTCCCAGTGCAGCCATAATCTCATATTAGTTTCCATATACTACAGTTTAAATTAGTCAATCTTCCCACCTTACCTACCACTAGTTCAAGAGCATTTAAACCTCTGTCTCTGTCCTACTTCTTGCTTTCCCATTCTCACATCACCTTAGGTCTTTCCACCCATATCAATGTTGTCATCTCCAAACACCTTTCAGGTTCACAAGCCCACATATATTCCACAGCCAGGGTCTCTGTCATGTGCACTTCTTATATGCTAAAAGTATTAGAAGGACGATTTGCAGCATAAGTTATTTTCTGAGCTCCCACTCCCCCTGATCTCCATGCAGTAACTGACACTTGGCTAAGTAATAGCCCTCACCATATACATCATTTTTGCCCTAGGTATACTTATTCATTTGATGCCTGGCCAGACAGCAGACCTGGTGGTGGCGGTGTTAGAACACTGCACAAATCCTCTGCTAACATGCCAGTTATGTCCTACACCAATGTACCCATTGAATCTGACCCAAACTGGTTACTAAATACATTTCCAGTCGAGTCTTTATAGCATCTATACCTGGCTTTTGCCTATTTGCCACCTCCTGCTTCATTCCACTAGTTTCTCATATCATACCAAATAAAGGCATTATGCTACTGTATGGTTTTACCTACATCTTCTGGGACAGATAAACAATGATTTAACTGAATTTCCTGCAGCTTTTGTTCTACTCCAACTAGTGGACATCCCAGCTATATTTTTTTTCAAATCTAATCACCCTTCACTTTTTGACCACAATATTACAACCCATCCACACAATATCTCCTCTATCTATATTCACCCACCTGATCACTACCCCATCACCCCCCCCCCCCAAAAAATACAAATACCAACCCATGCTAATATCATTCAGGCTTAATCCAATTATAAAATCCCTGTTCTACACTCAAAGCTTGCTACTGTTAATTGGTTCCCTGATATTTCCCTTTCTAATGTTAACATTGTTGCTAATAAACCATCAGACTTACTACCCTATCCTCAGGACACCCATTTCCCACTGATATGAAGGATACTAAATATCCCCAAAACTGAACAGCTCACCAATGAGCTTAATGTTAAATCCCTTATGAAAGCATTTGATGAAGCTTGGAAAATGTGAGAAGACGACCCAACTTCCAACAACCTTGTTCATTAAAAAACTCTGAGGAACGTAACCAAATAGGCTACTCATAGACTCAAAAATCAAAAGCTTAGAATCTAAACTAATCTTACTTCTTTACTCCTCTAAACTTTTTTGGCAGAAAGTGAATAAATTAACAGGAAAATCCTCTGTAAATGACTTATACTGTCTAAAGTATATATGTCCTGCCCAACTGGTAATCTTACAACTTCAAACTTCTTCTGAAAATTATCAAGCTTTCCTACATCCTCACCTACCCACAATGCAGCCACACAACAAAGACAGACTAACCAATCTGATTTCTTTCTACTTTTAACTTCTCAAAAATACCTCTAAACAAATTTTAACCTTATTTTCACAGATTTATATGGACTCACTCTCTGGACCTGACAGTATCTGCTGTTGGTTATTGTACCACTACAGAATTCATTATCATCTCTTCTAAGCAAATTTCAGCCTTTGCCTCACCACTAATACTATGCCAAATATTTGGAAATCTTTTTTGTCCGACAGGTACCAAAAGAAATCAAGCACTTTTCTTGCAACCACTTACACCCCATCTCCGTCCTATCCATCCTTGCTAAAATTCTTAAAAAAATGCATATCCAACCAACTTATCACTTACTTACAAAAACACTTGCTCTTGCGCCTCCCTATAAACCTCTTCTTTCAAATTACAATCCATTGGTCCTCTATACTGCCCCCAAAACTATGACAGTCACTTTCTCCTGATTTAATCAATTACATAAAGTACTCCCTGTTCAGGCCATAGCTCAAACAATACTTAAAACAGTTTGAATGCAACTATCTATCTAAAGGACATGTCACATACACCAATATCTCCAGCTAGCATTATCTTTACCTATGTCTGATCCACCTGACTTGTCACTTGTCCTAAACCATGATTCAGCATAACACTCCATTACTGCTTTAAACCCACTTCACGTATAATCAAATCCCCTTTTTCATCTTACTTTGGACTTCTTTCGTTGTGAACCTTGTAACTACTATTCATCTATCCACCACTTCTATCACTCCTTTCTTAAAACTATTCTTCCATTTCTATTACAGTTATGCAACTGTAAATATATTTGGGTTGTTAGATCTTATGTATATATTGTTTTTAGGATTGTATATATTATCTCATAAGTGTATATCATTGTTATTCGTATACTGTACATTGTTTAGATACATTATGATTTAGCCCAGAATTAGCCTGTAACTGGTCATTGCTTTATCATTGTTCTATCATAATAAACAAATAAATAAATTATTGAAAGCAACATAGTATTAGGCATTCTTGAAACTACTTCCTCACCTTTAAGCAAGACTTAATGCTCTCTTTTAATCACTCTGTTCAAAACCTACTGAGCATACACATGCAACTCTTGTCTTTTTTAGGGAAAAAAATGTTCACCCATTCTGTTTCAGTTTAGTTGCTTATTTTTGCCATCAAATGTCTTTATTTTCTTTTCCTCATGTTCATCTTTACTCATTAGAATGACATATACTTTCCTCAGGGCTTGAACCTGTGTCATAGCTTCAAGGTTTATTTATTTATATATGATATTTTGTCAGTTTCTATATTTTTGTGTGTTATTCAGCATTTTTGATCCCCAGATATACTTTTGACAAACTATTACACTCTGCATTTAAAGTCTATATTCTGTCTAATGATTTGATTTGTTTTTTAATTATCTTGTAATGTTGTCTCACTACTTCAGATGCATTTTTAGTCTTCACAGCATCAAACCTTTCCCCTTAGCAAAAAAAAAAAATAATAATTTACAAACTTATTTTCAACAATGTGCAATTTTCTTTGAATATATTTGTTTTGCTGTTAGAAATATTTCCAAATTGCCCATTCTCACACATTCTTCAAGATATATTAAAAGCAGAATAATGTTTGATATCATTCCCATAGTCACAGCAACTTCAGGTCTGAATTAAAGTTTCACAATGTTTTCTAGATTCCATCTTTACTACAGTGTTTTTTACACAGATCTATTTTTTCATATTTACATTTTTGGTAAAAACAAAGTCTGCGTTTTTCATTTTTGCAGTATTATTTGATTTACGTTAGATTTTACATATGTTTTATCATAGTTCTACTGTGAAACATCAACATCCTGAAAGCTCACTAACCAAAACGATGAAAAAAAACTGTCCAAAACTCAAACAAGAAAAATGCATTTTAGTTTATTTATTTATTTATTTATTTATTTATTTATTTATTTATTTTTTGCTGGGGAAAAGCCCCCTGTACCCCCAGTGTGTGTGTGTGGAGGGTGGAGGGCAGAACTTATATACATATATATGAATTCTATGGTTGCACCAACTCAATGAGGGAAGAAATCTCCTAAATCAAGTGAATCATTGCTGGAGGACACTTAGAAACTGCACTGGCAATGATTTCCTATAGAAAACAGAGTCCAGTTATGCCATTTATCATTTTTTTCTACATGCTGCTGATGCTCTAGCAGTTTCATCTTGAGCATATGTAGGGGAGCCATTTTATCATATAATTTATTTAATAACTCTAGTAATGTCACTTGCTCTGCATGCTTCCAAGCATTTTACATAGGTCAGATCAGTTTATCCTAAAAGTGTGCTCTCCATTACATAATTTTTAAACCAAAAATGATTTTATCTTTTATTGTAAAATCATGCAACTCACCCAAGTCTTACTGTTTAGCTCTGTTTTTCATCCAGTTGGCATGTGACCAGTGTCTCTTTAGGATTATGTATCTCTGTAAAAAATGTCTAATACATAGCATTTTTTTCTTGGCTAACAATTTTTATTTTTTAACAACTACTATTTTGCCCTCCTCACCTTTGAAAAAAAAGAGAGGAAAAGAGGACATCGGCTGGATTCAATATACCCAAAATAGCTGGCTAAAACCATGTGATGGTGCATGCTAATTTGTATTCAGTTAATGGCTGCACATGATATGTAGAGCTGAGCAAACACAGTAAACATTATGGCATGCTAATTACCACATAAGCAGCTCAATTGTATGCTAATCAACCAATCCAAGATGGTGGAGCTATCCAACAAACTATAAATCAATTGTGTACATTTTGTGTAGCCTTTTGCCTTGTACTGCAGAACTTATTGGAATATAGCTACAGAAACTACACTAGAGGGAAAGAATGTAAGGGGACACTGCTGCTCTTCTGCATGTGCAACAAGCTCTAGTCTATGTCACTGCTGCTAGACCTCGGACAATAAGGAAAATGCTATTTAGACCCATTTTAACTTTTCATGCTCCGCATGAGGTGGAAATAATAGAGTGGTACAGGGTGGATAGAGACACACTCCAGGAAATCTGCAACCTCTGTCATCCACAACTTAGAACAAGGGCACATAGAGATGAACCAATACTTATGGAGACCAAGGTATGTGTAGCACTTAGAACAATAGCTACAAGAACCTTTCAGAGATCCACAGGGGATATGCTGGGGGTGTCAGAGGCATCAGCATCCAGGATCCTATATCAAGTTCCTGAATACTATCCTACATCTTCCACTGACTATATATATTTTCCCTGTACACCTGAGGACAGAGCTACAACTATGAAAAACTTCTACCCTGCAGCACACATTCCTGATGTCTTGGGTGCCATAGACTGCATGCACATTGAGATCAAAGCACCACCTTGGGAATAGGAAAGGGTCTACTTAAACAGAAAGGGGTTCTACTCCATTAACTACCAGTTCATGTGTAATGGTTAGGAGGTTATCCTGAATGTGTGTGCTGGCAACCTTTGCAATTAGTACTTCACCCATAATTGGCATAAATCACAGCTCTACCAGAGATTTTCCAAGAGTGATATTCTACTAGGTCATTTACAGTAGGACACTGGGTATACACTCTAGTCATGACTGGTGATGTACATCAGAAAAGCACATGCATCTACAGAGGAACACTATAATCAACCACATATTCAAACAAGAAATATCACAGATCGTGTGTTTGGGCTGCTGATGTGATGGTTTCTGCACCTAGATGCATCAGGGGTTCTCTGCTGTACTGTCCCAGTACTTGTGCCAAAATCATCATGGTCTGTGCTATTCTACAGATTATCATCCTGTGAAAATGGTTGCAACAGGAACACCAAGAATTAGGAGCAAACATTCCACCACCACTGGCAAGGTCACCACAGCCACCTGCAGGTGAGAGTCGGGGGGGTGGACCATCAGCTGCAATCAATGTAGGTAGACACAGGCATGCACAATATGCCCTCACCCTGGCTAAGAAACAATGGATAGCACACATGCTGGCCTTCTAAGGGGTACAACTTTCATCCTATGCACATACATAAAGTAAAATTGATCCCAGACAATGCTTACAACCTTTACATATCCATGTAATGGCTGTGTACTGTTACCATCAACAGAGTCACCCATGAATGACAACAGTTGTAACTGCAGGACTAAGTGTTAAACCTGTAACAAGAAAATAAATATGTAAGAATATGAATGAATAGCAAAAATCTGCATATTGAAAATGTACCTAAGCAGAATGTGCGTGAGTTGCCCGGCAATGGCATCAATATGTGTCAGGACTGACTTATGTAGATAGATTTATGCAGTTTATTGGTTAATATGACTCATGCATCTAAAATACCCAGAATACAAAAAGCAGTCCAAAGTCTGCTTACCCCTAAATTCTCACTAGTGGAGCACTACACCTGACTGATGTATCAATGATTTCATGGCGGCAATCACAACACTAAAATTCTGTAAGAAATCTGAAATAATTTCCAAATGACATCACAATACATATCCTAAGCACTCATTTAGCTCTACATGCTGTGCTTCAGACAATAAACAATATACCCTTGTTTATTAACCTACAGTTTTCCCTGAAACTCAGACTCAAACCTTGCTACAACAAGATTGCCAAATTTGCCACAGACAGTCGTTACTCTTCCTATCACTGTAACTCATTAAGAAAACTACAATGGCTAGAATTCTCCCATTACCAATTACTCTTGCGCTAACCACTTCACACAAACTTATCTATAAACCACAAGATTGCCATGGCCTCATCTCCTTACTTATCTCCTACTCCCCACTCAGGCCACTGCGTTCAGAACACCAACATTTACTCCAAATCCATAAACCAAACCTTCCTGTAGGTAAACTACTCTACTCTTGGACTATGGCCAGATCCTGGTATAACCTCCCTTCCTCTATTCGCAGTGAACAACATCTCTCTAACTTCAAATCCACCCTACATAATCATCTCCTCTCCAACTGGATATGTAACTGTACAAAGCCACATACTGCCACTCATGAAGCCATTACCTGACTTTTATCCCCTCAGTCTCAGCTGTCCACCATAACAATTCTAGCCCTGTTCATTACCTAGCATCATCTCCATCCCTACTTGTCTCTTGAACATTAATATCTCTCTATGCTATAGTTTCTCCTGAACTTGTTTTATTTCCATCTCATGTTCTGCACCTTCACCAGAATTTACCTAACTTTTTCTCTCCACACTTCTACTGACTGTAAACACCTACACTGATTTGTTTTACTACCTACTAACTCTTTTCATTAACCTCCTTCTACCTGAATTTCCACTGAATCTTTGTAATTCTACAATACTACAATATTCTTATTTAAATCAGTTGTGTCTTAGAAGCTGTAATTTTAGACTCTACTACGTATGTAAGAACCTACTCTTTCAAATTGTTTCCATTACTTTTGCTGCATTTTGCCTATTATGATGTATTTTATTTTGGAGAAATGCTCCACATTAAAGTTAATACACACAAGTCATTACAATCAATGTATTCATTATCTGTTTTTTTGTATTGTGTCATTGCAGCTATTGTATTTTTAGCACTGTATTTTATTCTCCTGTCTTTGAACTCAATGTTCTTTTGTATTGCCTCACTACAACTATTGTATTTCAGTACTGTATTTTGTTTGTTTATATCTTGGAGCTTTTCTCTCCAAGCCTCAACTGAAAATGGGCTCTGTGTGGCCCAGTGGACTTTCCTGGTAAACAAATGTCAATAAAATAAGATAAATAAATATGTAACCCTGGCCAAGACTGACACAAATGTAGTGACTGCATGTGTGTAAGCAAGACAGGCAGGCAGGTGTAGATAATATGAAATGGGTACTGAGACAGAAAGACCTGAAACCCTCATTGATGCATCATGTAGCTGGTATGTGTGTGTCTGTATGTGCAAATGATGTGAAATATGTGTGTGAGAGTCTGCATGGACATAGCCAAGGTCTGTGCTAGCACTACACCCTGGCATGTTGGACAGGTGTGAGCTGTACACGGGAGAAGTATCAGTTCATTGTTGTTATCACTAGCTGTGAGAACTGGCTCTGCCAGTAGTTGCACTGGCATGTCCATGTTCATGGTCAGATGTAGTCATGCTACTACATGAAAGTAAGTCATGTCTGCTGGATTAGCTCTCCTCATGACTATGCCCAGGTCCACAACACTGTGGTCTACCACATCTGAGTGTGGACATCACAACCACTGATCGTGCACTACCACTATGGGAGCAGGACTGGGCACAGCCACATTTGCTAAAACCAAATGATGTTGCAGACCTACAGCCACATGGATGCTATCCACTTCCCAGCAGACATTCTATCACAGACACTGGCCATTCAATTGTGTCACTCAACTGATCCATTGAATTGGCCACACTGTGGAGGCAGTTGCACATGTCAGCTTTTGCCACATCTAGAACCCTAACCATGTCCTCAGAGGCCCTAGTAGAAAATGCCTGCGCCTCCAAGATGGCCCTAAACATAGGTTGAGTGACACGTAATGACACACCAGCATCAGGTGGATGGCGGACACCAGTCCTTCTCTGAGCATAAAACAGTGGAAAAGAAAATATATAATCCACAATAAATCATAATGATGAGAGACTCACATATATTCCATAATTATACTATTAATAAATTAAAATATAATAATATATATCATACCAGTTTGAAAAAAATTATTAAAAATAAAAAAAAAAAAATAAAATGTAAATAAGTATAGTAGAATAATGAATAAATAATATTTAACTTATCAGTAAGGCCTGCACAACAAACCAATTTTGATTATCAT
Source organism: Protopterus annectens (assembly GCF_019279795.1). Lineage (NCBI taxonomy): Eukaryota > Metazoa > Chordata > Ceratodontiformes > Protopteridae > Protopterus > Protopterus annectens. Next base: position 228,214,565 of record NC_056729.1, on the reverse strand, counting down.
TTAGTTTCCTTTGTTTTAGTTTTGTTGTTGCCATCCAGTTTTGATTTGAATCTGAACAACAATCTCAACAATCTTGTCAAAAATGAATGAAAAGGAGCTGTCTAACAACAGTATGTTTGTGTTTGTATGGGTTGGTAGTGGTAGCATAATACCTTAAATGCCAGCTGTCTAGAAAGTTTGACCAATATAAAATTCCGACAACCACAAGGAAACCACTTGCCAAGATGTGTGTTTGTTTGCAGTATATTCCAAATGATGACTAATAATGTGTTGTAATTGGGGTGTTCCTGCCAAAAGTAGTTACTAATCTAAGTAGCTGACCTGGACTGAGCAGTCCTATGCATGTAGAAGACTGTTGTATTGTAATTCCCCTTTTTCCAAACCAACCAACAGTTGTCTAGGTACTGCGTCTCCAATCCATCATTTCAAAATAATTGTGTGTATCATTATATATTATATATAATCTGATCTTCCATATATATCTAGATATGAGCAAATAGGTGCAAAAGGGCACCCCATCGGCCTATCCAGTACATTGATCTTGAAAAAAGATCTTGAAAATGAGAAAGTTTCGAGTTCACAGCAGCCATACTCATAAGTAAAAGTAGTAAACTATAGGACCTGGTGGGGTCTAATATATCAATCTAAAGCCAATATAGGAGCCTGCCATGTGGTATAGTAGTATATAAATGATGCTATATCTTTACACACACATAAATTAATTTCAGAGTTGTGATTCAGAGACAATCTGCAGGATTCAGTGCAGTAGTCTAGCCCGTACAGTAGAAACAACAGTAACAATCAGGAAAGAAAACTGATAATGGATTCAGTCAGCCAATGCTGAAAAAATGCCTGTGTCTAGTGTAGAGAGGGAGGGGATTTAAGGAGGTTAAAAATTTTAAATATTTTAAAACTAAATCCCTACACACACTGTCATGAAATTCAGCCCAGTAATAACTGGAATTCATAACCACAATGGCCCCACCCTTGTCAGCAGGAAGAATATGATATCTGTATTTTTCTGTCAATAGTGACATTTCTGATTATGTATTAACATCCATGGAAGAGTTTTTGCTGACTAAAGTCTAGGAATTTAAAATATTTTTTGATCAACAGGATTTAAATCAAAGATCCACTGAATTTCGATTTCTTACTTCCAAGTTTTGTCCTCCAATGGATAAAACCGTAGCCATATATTCCATTCTGTTCTCAAGATCTACACCACCCAGTTGGGAACAGGAAACACTATCAGAAATAATCTAAAAGCTCAAACAACAAGCACTAACACTTCTTAAAAAAAAATCAGATATCACTATTCTGCCTGCTGAGGGGGGGGGGGCATTGATCACTGACAGAACCATTATCAGTTTTCCCTGACTCAATATCTTATACTACTGAATTCCTGCAGATTGTCTTTGAATCACAACTGGAAGCCAATTGGATTATGTGTACACTAGATAACAAGAATATGTTCATCTCATGTAGACCTTCAGCATTGTCAGAAACCTTCTTCGAGATTCACATTCATACATAACAAAATGGATGTCCAATCTGGCAGCTAGTATGACCAACAATTTATAAGACATCATTAGTCATCATTGTAATGGATGGCACAAACTGTTAAACAGCAAGGAAACTAAATGGATAATCAAATTCTTCTGTACCTTCTCTGAGCATCCCTATAAACCCTCCTGTATGGCACCTCACCCAAACTTTAGCTACGGGTAGAGTCAAATGACACATAAACCACTGTAAACACACTACTCTGATCAACTGTGTCACCCTCACCCTCTCCACTGTCTAAGGGCTGAGTGGAATGGGTGTGTGTAGTCATACTGACTGTGTCTGAAGGAAATCCAGGTATGTATGAGTCACAGTCTCAGTGTCAGATTCAGCCTCTGCACCTGCTGACTCTGCCTCTGTTTGGCCACCATCAACATCAGAGCCTACCGATATTCCAACATCAGGTGATAGGAGTCCTACACTCGACTGTCGGGATCGCCTGTGATAATAAGCAACAAACACAGGAATGAGATTAGTACTCCCATAATATTAACCCATAACATATGAATAAAAATGAACACAATCACAGATGTCAGCAGTACAGACACTCATTATACCCTCCTAACACATATAATATATCAATACAATGCCTGGTAATAATCAAAGAAACATGTGCTGACCATGTGCAGATGTCTCAACATTTTGCATGAAGTATAGGCCTGGAAGAAATGAAGCAAGTAAAGGACATCAGTTAAGCATCACAATGGGAATAACACATGGGGACAGTGAATACACAGTTGCCTATATTCCCTAGAAGAAATATCTGTAACTCAAATTTGTCTGAGCCATCCACCCACACCCATGTTGATTAAACAACTTTCTTGTTTAACTATATAACTTATCAATAGGTACAGATAGAAAAACATGTATCACAGGAAGTAGTTGTCAAATTATTATTTCACTCTTCAAGCTAATATAAATATTGCCATATTTAAGCTTACCTGGAATCTATTCCTGGGACACACTTGTCCTCCTCACCACTTCAGCACACACATCAACCACACAGTGTGCAGGCCCTTCTGAGTTGTCGGTGGACAGGAACTCCTTATTTGGTGTCAGTGGTGGCTCAGAATCAGGAATACCCGCTGTAGCCAGCTGTTCTTGGGCAACTGCAGCTGCCCTCCTTTGGGCTGATGAAATCATATCAGTAGCCCAATGCTGCACCTGATCATAATTGTGGTCACAACCACCAACTGTGTTTACATTGTCTACAAAAAAATCTCCTTTCTGGTAGTCATATCCTCATGGTTCCTCTCAAACAGAAAGGCTCCATGCCACTTCAGAGCCTGCATTATGACCTTATACTCAGCATCACTGAAAGGGTGTTTTTGTGGATATGCAGACTTGGGTGTGATAATCCTACGTGACAAATAAACAAGAAGGAAAAAGCATTAATATCATATAAGTAATGTATTTGTTCACAAAAATAATCAGTCTGTGTACCCCGTGTCAACATAAACCACTGGAAACACATTTCTCATTTAGTACAGCAGAATCTTAGGTAGATCCCCCACCTCCCTCTCCCATACAAATGAAGGTTTGCACAAACCAAGGAATGCCACATAAGTAATATATATGTTGTCAACAAAATGATCAGGCTTTCTATACATTTTCCATCAAAGAGCAGCTGAAACACACTTCTCATTTTGGACAACGGAATGATAGGTTCCCCCCAAAATGAATGTTTGTAAAAACAAGGAATACCGCATAAGTAATATATATATGTTATCCACAGAATTATCAGGATGTCTCCACTTTTTCAACAGAAAGCTCAATTAATGACTGCCAGTCATTTTTCAATGTTCCTGCCAAACCTGTGTTGGGTGCTCTAGACCATCTTGGAAGCATATCATCAGTGCCAGCAGCATGCACATTACATTTTGCTCCAATAAAATAGGACAGTGAGAAGCAACTGTTAAGAACACAGTTGTGCTGAAAGTATAACCTGCCTAACTCACAAATTTAAATGTCTGTCAAAACTGCCCTGCCAACAGTGAAATATAAGTGCAAATAGACAAAAGTTTCATTTTCTCCTGGATATATGAATATGTTTGTTAAAGTTTACACAATATAAAATGTCCTGTAATAATACAAACATACCTTAACAAAATTAAGATGCCTGCAAAGAAATCACAGTCAAAAGAATACCAGTCTTTTTTTCATTCAAATACACAAGTCTCATCTCTGAGTTCCCTAGCTACACTGTTACCTTTTTATAAAGTAGATTTAGCTCTCTAAGCACTATGAAGATGCAAATGAGGTGTGAACTCATTAGAATTGCTGAATACCAAACTTTTGACTTAGTGTAGCAAATGTAAACATAGTTTAGACTCTACACTATTTTGTTAGGTGGTAATGGTTTGGAAATATGAATGTTAAGTGTGAGTGAAGGAAAACACAAAAACATTTTAGAAGACACCCTTCCCTGTAGTGTGTGTTTCAGTGAGGATACACTTTCAGTGTGGACCTAATTTCAGTGAGCTTTTAAATAAACAAAAAAAAAAACACCATACATGTATCATGTTTGTCCATAATTTATACAAGCCTCCTGCCTTCGATGAAAACTGTTGCTCACTGTTATGTAATGTTATCACACCTTGAAAAAAATGAAAGAAATTGCACTAGAGACTGCAAGGGTAATATTAAAGCTCAGCTAATGGAAGAATGACCAGAATACAAAAAAGAAGACAGAGCTGCATTTCTGCAAATATATTCATAAATGTTTATGTGATCACTCATTGCACTAAATATGTTAGCCACACATGTACAACCAACTGAGAATGTCCAAGTGTATGTCCTGTTATTACTATAAAGGAAATGAGAATTGCTTGTATGTGGATGATTTGGTTGTTCCGAAGCTGTGTATGATGCAAAGACAGATAACACACTCCAACTACTGTTTGCAATTGCTATAGTCTGAAGGTTCAAATATAGAGCTGTATAATTACTTAACCTTCATTTCACATTTTTTTATCTTTTCTTTTCTTTTTTTTTTGGCTTTACAATGTTCATGGAGCATTACTTTGCACAAACAGTTAACTGCATAGAAATATTTATTGTCAGTTGCCTTATGAAGTGCAAATACACTTAGCGGCATTGCACAGGGGTCAGAAAAATTGATGGTAATGACTGCAGAAATTACACCTCTTACTCAACTGTCTGTGTACCACAAGGTGTAAATACATTGAGGTACACAATAGATAAGCTAGGAAAACTGGGGTTGCAGATCCACAGTAGTTATTTTCACTGAGGAATGGTCATACTGAGTATTAACACAAGGAGTATATGTTCACTTTTGCATGTTATATTTGCACTTTGTATACCTGTGTGCAAACACAGCTCATTACTTAAGGAAAAATATTAAAAATTTATTTGGTTTGCCTTTCTTTTTTGCAAACAGGTTAATTGGTGATACGCAGCCATCGGCACTCTGGATAGTACTGAGTGTAGAAAATACACGTGCTGTGGCTGCCTGCCTTGCTCTGTGGCACCAGGTGTAAGTTCATGGCCAGAACACAGATAAGACAAGATTCTAATACAACACACTCAACCACTTTTTTATTAGAAAGGGTATCTCACTGTAAATTTTCACAAAATTTGAATATAAAGGGAATACTGCATACAAATAGCTATGTATAGCAAGTTGATTGAGCATTAATATGGTATCATATGTATTATATGTGTAACCGGTTTAGCATGATGATGATTATGTAATAAAAAAAATGTATTTTCATACCAATGATGGACTTCATAGTTTACTGACAATCATCAACATCCCTTCCATAACCCAAGTGTAACTGTAAAACAGAACATATTGTGTGTAGCAGAACTCCAAATTCTGTTACTAAAGTAATACAAGTCTATCCATTTCCAGTATATTGTTAGACATTAGTATTGCATCATACCTAAGAATGCATAAGCCGGGACCTTGTAGTGTCATATATATGCAGTCTTAATTGAAGTACAGCACCATTTATTCTTTAAAGTGTATATTTGTAATGACCATGGGTGACAAGGACTTCTGCTGTGGTAGTGAGGAAAAATCACCTACATGGAAATGTACTTATTCTCTTTTTTACATAGGTTTGAATCTCACATTGTCCAAATTACTTTTAACAGTGTGTAAGGCTCCACAAAATATGTGTCAAGTCATCCCATTGATCAGTACAAAGTCATGTCTTAAAAGCCAGGCCATTTATCATATCAATGTTGATTAGTGGACAAAATGTGCCCAGGTATAGCAGCATACATGCTATAAATTAATCGCAAATGCCAAATTTTCATTGATATTTAATAAAATCCCTATCTCGTTGGTTGGCAATATTTATCTCCACTTAACATCACACAAACATGATTGACATGGTTGTGCGTCTTTACACACTGATCATAAAATGTGATATCATGAATTGACGGGAAACCACTTGTACTGTTGTTGGTGGACCTTTGCAGACATGGCAGGAGATTGGAAAGAAGGTGCCATATTCAGGGCACAGTGGTGGGGTGTGGAGGAGTTCAAAATATTTGTTGCACTCCTTGTGAAGCACTAAACCCATAAGCTGCTGCAGGGTGGACTTTACCAGATCCCAGGATAAGGCTGATGTTTGAAACAGCCTAGCCAAGGCTGTCGCCAGGGTGACTGGCATATCACGCACAGGGAGAAGTACAAGTGCTATTACAGTGACCTGAAATGGTGCAAGTAGGCACAATTTGAACAGTGGCAGGACATGTTTAGAACTGCTAACATCCCACAGTTGTGTAAGTATGCAGACAAAGCAGTTTTAAATGGTATGGAATATATAGATAGCCAAGACTGGTTTGCATAATGTTTTCAATTCTTTTCCTCTCATTTACTTTACAGCTGAACAGGATATTTCCTCAAACAGGGAGTCACAAGCTGAAAGGTCGGAGAGATTCAGACAGGCAATCAGTACGCATGTAGCACAAATGAACATGCGTTTGTTAAATATATCGGTATTCCATAGATTAGCAGCAGCTTAAGCACACAGATCTTAACTGTAAAAGCAAGCATGCATGCTTTCTTCTGCAGCACTTTGTAATTGTATTAGGCAAGTGTAATATGTATTCAGAGTAGTGGGTTCAATTCCACGAAGTAACCTATACATCTACATTTAACAAATGTAATTTTTAATTGCAGCAAAATTGCATTTAATGCCATGCTGTTAAGTTAAACTGGAGTGTCTTTAAAAGCATATATGCAATATCTGCATATTCCAGGGATTACTTGTAACAATTAACAATCCTTTTCAGATTGGAAAAGCTATAAAGCTAATATAAACTAATATAATAATAAAAACATATTTATTGTAATAAACCATGAATGTGACATGTAATAGTTCTAATCATCTCTTTTCTTTTGTGTCTGACCCCACCCCTTATCTCTTTTTTTGTTTAATGGAAGGACACCATTATGGTGTCATACTTTTCTGCCAACAAAACTAATGCTTTTCATAACAGAGGTAGGCCAGTCATTGCAGCTCTGCCTGCCATCCCTCCACCAGCTTCTGCACCAAAACCCAGCAACTCTGGGATGGTGCCTGGCACTACTACCTCTGCAGCCTCTGCACTAATTGGTCCATCCACATCAGGTAGCATTGCCTTGGCTGCTGTGTAGTGCTATCCTCTGGGAGTATTTCTGGAGGCAGGGATTGTGTCACCTGCCAGAACCTGGCTGGGACATTGCATGATGTTATAGACACTGGCATTGGTGTCCTCATCAGCTGCAAAGAGAGGTTACTCATTAGGCTGGGAAGGATATTCCAATGTCAGACAGTCTCACAGGGACCAAAGGAAGGGGACAGTGATGACAGTCCTGAGGGTGAGGACTAGATTCCCACTGTTCCCATGCTTGATGGGCATGTCCTCTGATGTATATATTGAATACTGGCCAGAAATGAGTATTTGAAGTGGCATTCTTCCCATAGCTACCACATATTTATCCAGCCTTGTCCTACTTATCAATAGCCTGTTGTCCCTCTCCAAACCCTTCTTTACTTCCTGCTGCAGAGCATGACAGGTTAATAATGAGAACAGATAAAAACATGTCCATGAATATTACATTACAGCAAACATTGTTATGTGAATGTTCATCTCTCCTTGTATTTATTCCACCACTCCAACTCCACTTTATGTATGTATATCTGTTAGGTTGATGAATAGTGTTTGCGGGCTGGCATGACTCTGCTGATGAATAACAGAACCATGTTAACTTGATTCAATAGTTTATCAATGCTCCTGTATTATGCAATATTTTAAAATATTCTGTAGGATTCTCTTTGTGTCATGTTCAGGTGATGATAAATGAAATGTTCATCTAAGGTGACATGAAAGCTATCCTTACTATGACAAAGCATACTGCACATACTTTTCAGGATATCTGGCCATACCATATAGTTAGTATATCTGTTAGACACAAACCAAAAAAACAAAAGATGGAAACACTTCAATAAAAAACACTAAGTAATCTATCAAAATGGACCAGGCTGCCAACTCCAGAAAGGAAGTACAAGCTCCACACTCAAAATAGTGAAAAAAGGCACTTTTATTTAAAGCTTAATAAAGTAACAAACAGCTTTTCATCCATCAACAAATGAACAGGGCATCATCAGAATACATACATAGCACTTCACATTGGAGAGTGCAGATAATACTTGACCTCTAGAGATATTAGGCAGAGGACTGGTGCTGGACATGCTTTGGGGTATGATCGGAGGGGCCAGGGGGTTAAGCTTACACCAAATCTATCAGCTAACAAGTTTGTGATTTTCTCCAGTGCAGTATGAGTGGTACCATCTATAACAGTTCTGTACAAAGCAGGGTATTCCCTTTTAGGTGTTGGACATAATTAAAGAGTCCCTTATGATTATCCTTAGCTAGGGACACTATTTTAGCTTTATACTTAGCTTTAGATGATTTCACAAGATTTCTGATTTGCTTGTTCAAGCTGAAGAGGAAATTCTTCCTCTGCTGAATCAGTTCCCTCTTATTCTTAGGCATCAGTTTATTCATCTTACTATTTACAAACATCTTTTGGTCCACTATGTTTTTCTTCTATGGTACTTATTATATAATCTGTTTATATTTGAGGTCCACCAGGGTGGCTTGTTTTTATGGGAGGACCTGGTTTTGATCTAGTCAGGTACAGCCTAGTCTATACAGCTGCTTAAATGTTTGTACAGAGCATCTGAATGCACCTCTGCATAGCAGTCATTGCTGACTGTAAGTGCAGGAGGTATAAAAGTTTTTATACCATTGCTTAGTAGTCTACAGTTAGCTTGGAAAAGTTCTTTAGTTTTTGCTCCTGTGGGGGTGTCAGTTCCAATAGTTACTTCGAAAGAGACAATTTTATGGTCCGACTTTCAGGCATCACAAAAGGGGGAGTACAATGACTCCTCATGTTTGTGAGTACATCTAGGACATATGATCCCCTTGTTGGGGTGCAGACTATCTGTTCCAGAGCATTTAAATTAACATAGTCTAAGAACCTCTGTGTGAGTATGTTTATGTTCATATATGTCACCTAATTGATGAAAAGATAGTTGAAATCACCCCTGAGTAACACGTTAGGCTGTATGGAGAGTGACTGCTGTAAATCCAGGTAGGCAGTGTGCTTTTCTTGGTTGATGGGGGACCTATAGCTAGCAATGGTGCGGTAGGGTATTTTGTGTAGAGTTAACTGGACATGGAGTAGTTCAAAAGAGTCAGACTGTTTGACCAGTTCTGAGATGTCACTGGCTTTAACAAAGATGAATACCCCTCTGCCATTGGTTCTTTCACTCTCGTTTTGAGGTGTGAATGTGTGGAAGGCATTGTAGCATTTTATGGCCAGGGTAATCTCCGTGGCCTTGAGCCACATCTCAGTGACTGTACAGACGTCATCATCTTCCAAGGTAAGGAATGCTTCCAAGAAGTGTAGCTTCATATTTAGACTTCTAGCATTAAAGCAGCAGAACCCTGAGTTTACCTTGGGTGAATTTTTTTATGTCAGAAGTTGATTTTTGTTAAAGGTATGACATCCATACTTACCATACCGGCTCTGTAGAGTTTGTGCTATGGCTATTGTTGACGGAGGACCTGATGAGGAAACATTTAAGTTGGGATTTGAATACAGGTACCACTGCAAGTTCACCTAGCCTGAAATTAATAAAGCCAGACTAAACTTCTGCATTTCCTGTGTGTGGATGCTGCAGGTGTCTGAGATTACTGGTGTCAGAACTACCTTCAATGTTTTATTCCACTTTTAACACTCTCTTCCTGTTTTAGGTCCTCTTCTCGAAAAAAAAAAAGTTTTCCACACATTTTCATTGTATACATGAAGATATGTTTTTTTCTCAGGTATTGATATTGTTACTCCAATGCCTTGCTCCCTGCAGCTGCAACAGTTTTTAATATGAAAATATATCCTTGCAAATACTCGCACCTTCCTGATCTATAAGAGTGCAATCAAAGCATGCTTTTAATTCAGTAAATTAAGAACAGCAGAAACACAATAAAACATTCCTTATGATGCCTGTGTTTGCCTTTCTTTTGTAGTACAAGGTGTGTTATACATTTGTCTCCTCTTGTATGTATAAGAATGTACATAGTGGAATGCAGGCCTATATGGCTCTGCTTGAAGGGTGGGAACTGATTATTAATCCATTTCTTTTATATTCTTTCCTTCAGTCACAGGGAGTTTGCTTGCAGTGTGATCCTGAGAAATTCTAGTGCAAAAGACAGTCCCCAGGATTCAGCAAACTTCCGTGGAGGAATAGCTTATTCTTGCACGGAAGGGACCATTCACATGCAGCATGGCAGCGAGCTATTCATATTCATGAAAGTGTGCTGCAGTGCTGTAAAAAGAACACAGTTCTGTGTACGAGTGCAGGAGATGTGTCTGCGAGCAGTGCTCTCACAATACACATGTCTCCTGCACTCTAGAATTGCCATACGGCAATTTATATCAAGCGAGAACAGTCGTAACACCCAAAACCCATCAGAGTAAGGAATCTGGACAAAGCCATAAGGGACAATCAGCCCTACAAAGCCAGAAAGTTGATAGAATGACAGGTTTAGCATTAACATGGATATTCTGAAGAGTATGAAGCAAAAAAACACAAAAAATATATATTTTTTCACATATGCAGTAAAGTTTAAGTGTAGCTGCGCGGGTGTGCCCATTGCTTAGCTATGCTTATATCAGCTGAGACAGCAGGATAAGTTAAAAACCAATAGACAGCCATCATACACATAAATGCAATAGTGTAGCAGTTTCAGTGTATGCCTTGCATGTAGTTATTCACGGTTCAAGCTTCACCAAAGCCATTTCCATTTTGTATGTGTAAACATTACAATTTTAATTTATTTGTATATTTATGTAGGAAGTAACTTATTTTTCTCAACCAGAGTAGTGTATTAGGCCCAGATGTGAGGTTTCAGTGCAATAAAGTAGTGAAACCCCCATATAAATACAAATGCCCCATACAGTATAGTCACACAAGAATAAATATAGTTACAGCATATTGGGGTATGTCAGAGAAGGTAAATAAATCTATATTATGCAATGCACATAACTGGTTGTAGCTCTCCACTGTAGGCAGTATGGCAGGTGTTGGTGAAGGCATGCACTTTCGGGTGCAGCGCTGGGGCATATAGGAGTCCAAGGTCATAGTAGGACTCATGTTAAAAAAAAAAACATGATGTGAGACTGCTACAGGATCAGTACCAGGGCTCCCAGTATAAAGCAGAAGCCTGGGAAAGTCTTCCCCATGATCTCACCAGTACCACTGGTGTCCCTCGGACTGGTGAGTAGGTCCAGCACCACTATGCAGACTTGAAATGTAGGAAGAGGGAGCTCTTGGAACAGTGGGTCCAAGAAGCAAGAAAGAGGGGAAATGTCCCAGCAGTGTATAAGTATTCATGGCAATAACTGTTTACCAAAGTCCAGCCTGTGTATGTGATGGATAGGTGTGCCTAAATGTTTCCCTGTTTTCATTACAGCTCCAGCTGAGCCGGCCGTGAACCAGGAAGCCCATGCCAGTAGGTTGCAAAGGCAGTGTTGCGAGGCTGGTGAGTAACAATCCTGCTTGTAGTAGTCATACCAAATAAATATAAAAGAGTAACATGTCACCTGGCAGTATAAAAAATGTGTATAGTTTGTACTGAATAAACCAGACAATATGGCAATAATAGTCCCATATAGGTCATATTTAAATAAAAGTGTAACTGCCTGGCAATAAAGTTCTAAATCCTGGACTGGTTGTGTTTACTCTGGTATTGTATGGCATGAAATGTTGCATTCACCAAGATCTGATATCTGAATAGTAATGATGTGTTAACCACTGTTTCCAACACTGTAATGCATAAACATATGTCTAGAATATCTGTATAAGAATGTTGTAATTACAAGGCCAGATTGTACAACCAAGAGAGACTTAGACAGAAAACACTGAAAGAAAAGACAGCACTTTCTTAATACCTCACTCTGATGAAACACACATTGTTGTGTTTTAAGCAGACACAGCCATGGTTCAAATCCCAGGAGTGGTAGTAAGCTGCATAATTTTAACTACAATTTTGGGAATATGTGTAGAAACAGTCAGGTAGTTAAACATTTCCCCCCACATCTTCCATGTAAGAAAAGTAGAAAGTAACTATAAGACGGCTGAATTATACACTGTGTACAAACATACCACTGGCCAAACCAAGGCCATAGGGTATTGTAATAATACCTGTAGATTAATGATTAGAGCACTGATCATTAAATTTGAGAGTACTGCAAAGATATACAAGTTGTTAACTGACATCTCTCTCCCCCCACCATATCTGCAACAATAATCTAAACACAAAAAACAATGGGTGTGTTTTACACCAAACCTACTGTTGGAACATTTGTCCTATTGTTCAACAAATACTGAAATGTGTTTCTATTAATGTTCCATGTTGAAATACTATCATTGGTGGTCTGTTGCTATCAATGTAACCTGCATGCCATTGTAATGGGCACTGTGGTTCCATATATGCATGTGTTCTGTTTGCAATGCAACTGATCCAAATCTGTTGTTTTTGGTTATGGGAATATCTTTGCATGCTGTTATAACTAATCCTGGATTGTGCTGACTATTACTAACCCGCATATGTTCTAAAACTGCAACACAATAGCACATTTGGGAAGGCTGGTCCCAGCGGACCCACCTCATCTGGCCATGGCATTGGGCCCCAGCACGTCTGGGACCCACCCTGTGACCTCCTCGTCCTCATGTCCTGCACCACCTTCAGGTGGAACCACCTCAGGGGATGGCTCTCATCTCCCCCTGGGAGCAGGCACAGACAGGATACTATCACCAAAAGCCAGATCCAGGAATTGGTGCATAGCAAGCTCCAAAAGGAGTTTGGAGATCTGCTACACCAGCTTGAGGGCCACATGGCACAATTATAGGGTCAGCCATCCCCTCCTGCTCATCCCCAAGCACAGCCACCCTTCGGGCTGTAAAGGTGCAGTGGTGACTGCCCATGGGTGGGGACCTCAGTACCACTCTTTCCATTTGGGGGCTCATGGGCTTCCGATTTCCAAACAACCCTCCCCATCCAAGGTGTTTACCCCTCACATGTGTCATATACTGCCCCTGTATGCAATCGTATATCTTGTATGTCTTCCTAACCAACATCCTCCCCAAATATACCTACTATCCTTCCCTAACATCCCACTCTCACCTTAAAGAAAAAGGGCAATCTGTTCCAAAAGAAAAATTACACCCCATACATAGCTGTTCATTTCACACATGTCCACTGGACACATGTAATCTGGTCTAATTGGCTTCACAACACATTATTGTTGTCCTCATCCCTTTCTCAGGGGTTTGAGTGCCCAAATATAACTCCAAATTCAGTATATATGCACAGTTGTTGCTGTAGAAGAAATGGGCAGCTATGGACCTTCCCTACACATGTGCTGCACATCCCTAGCTACTTTCCCTATTGTCTTTCCCTCTGCATGCCCCCTTTTTCACCACTTTCCTATCCCCCATTTTTTCTTTCCTTTTAAAGAAATTAGAGTGGAGGTAATCGTGAGTAAGCCCTTTTAAGGAGTAGTAAGCGGGATTAAGATTATTTGTGTGGTGCTAAGCTATGCCTACAAAGATTAAGCACTTTTAAGGCTAACTGTCACTGCTTACAGCCACACAAACCTGCTTACAACTGCTTAAAAGTGCCTTAATCACTCTGTATCCAACAGCCCTTGTTCTGCCCAGCAACAAAATAATCAGCCCTTGCAAGTCTTGAACCCGGGAGCCTGCACAACATAGCCATAGCAATTTATCACTAAGCATTCTGAGTTGTAGATATCTCTGATGTTTTTACAAACATATCATGCAGCACAGTCATTCAACAGTAGGGAAAATGTCTTTCATATATATATATATATATATATATATATATATATATATATTATATATATATATATATATATATATATATATATATATATATATATATATATATATACATATACGTGTGTGTGTGTGTGTGTGTGTGTGTGTGTGTATGCATATATATATATATATATATATATATATATATATATATATATATATATATATATATATATATATATATATATATATATATATATATATAGATATATATATACATAGTGCATTTGGACATCAGATCTATACTCTGAACCTCTCACTGCAACAAATCTGATCAAAGTCTGTGTAAATGGGGGTGAAGTGACCCAAACTAGGGACCTCTTGTAATTATTGCCCTTATCCCTTCCTCCACAGCTGAACTGTTCTGCCTTGCATCAAAATAATAAGGCCTGACAAGTCCTGGACCCAGAGCCTTGTAAAATATGATCAAAGCAATGTACCATTATTTATTTTTATTTATTTATTTTTATTTTACTTTTGTTGACTGGGAGAATCCAACTGGACAAATGTCCATTTTCAGTGAAGGCCCGGGGAGAAAAGCTCCACAGTTTGTAAATATACAAAGGCATACAAAGGCAAGTAAACACATTTCACACATATTGAGACAAAGTACAAAGCATAACATTTTCGAAGTACATAGGGAAAAAATGTTTTGGCTGAACATTTTAGAGGTACATAGAGAAAAAATATTTTAGCTGCAATTTGTAGTATCATGACACATTAGTTGTATGACCAGTAATTTCTACTTGAATTTCTGAAAGTATGCATGATTTGCCCATAGTGTTTTCAAGAGTATAGTAGAATTGCTAGTAGATGAGGTTTGCATATTAAGAATAGTAGTAGATGCAGTAAATTAGAATGTGGAGACTGACAGAGGAAGTCCTGAGGGGAAAAGCAAGTGTAGAGGGTCAACCTGGTGGAAGGCATGGGCAATGACTGATGAAAAGAAGGTGTTCCTTTAGTAGTTGTTTAAACTTAATGACAGAATTTGCTGGGATAATATCAGGGGGTAGTGAGTTCCAGATTCTGCCTGTGTAGTTAAGACATAGGTAGTCTCCTGCTGAGTTGTCGGATCTGGTGATCTTGATTAAGGTCCTGTCACTAGAGCGTAGTTGTCTTGGCTTTTCATGTATTTTAAGTAAATTAGATAGTGCTGGTATTTTGTCTGGATATAGTAAGAGTTTTTTAGCGAAAACTAGTTGGTGGAATGTAATGAGATTTTGAAATTCAAGCCAATTTAGTTGGTATAGTGAGTGGCAATGATGGGAACGGTCGGGAGCATTTGCGGCAAATCTGGCAATTTGATTATAACGGGTCTAGTTTTGTAATTTCTGTTTTGGATAGGTTGGTGAAGACGGGGACAGCATAAAGAAGTGTGTATAGTATATAGCAGAGTTTGAGCCATGATAATTTTAGTCTGTTGATTTAGGTATGTTTTATTTTTGTACAGACTCCCTAGTTTTCTGTGTATGTTTTTGATGGTTTGATTTATGTGCAGGTCAAACTTCACTTTGTTGTCGATTGCAACACCCAGTAGTTTTGTGTATGAGTTTGAGGAGATAATGGTACCATCACTAGATGTTATACTGAAAGAATCAGTGTCTAAGTTGGATTTATTTGCTTTGAAAATCAGTAACAGGTTTTTACTGAGAAACCAAGCTTCAGTGGTTTTGAAGATGTTTTGGATAGTGGAAAGGAGTGTGAGGGAGTTGGTGGGTGAGCAGACTAGTGTTGAGTCATCAGAATATTGTATGACCATTGCATCTTGGGTGATCTTATTCAGATCATTGATGAAAATGGAAAATAATAGAGGGCCTAAAACTGATCCTTGTGGGACTCCAGTTGTAATAGGGACCAGTGTGGATAGTTTGTTATCACATCTGACTGTTTTCTGTCTACCTGTTAGGTAATTTTGAAACCAGCCTAGTGAGTTAGCAGCTAGTCCAAGGTCAGAGAGGGACTCCAGAACGTTTGGGATGGTTGACCATGTCAAACGCTTTTGATAGGTCTAAAAATATGGCTGATGTTAGATTGCCTAGATTTTGGTTCTGGTTGATTAGGTTGGAGAAAGAGATGATGGCAGTTGTTGTACTGTGGGGTGGTCATAATACGTGTTGAGTAGGAGTGAGAAGTTGTTTTTAGTAGGTATAGCATAAGTTGCTGGTGAATAATTGAATACATTTTTCTAATATTTAGGCAAGTGGGGATAATATGGCAATAGGGTGATAGTTGGTAAGGTCTGTACAGGTCCCACCTATGTGTAGTAGGGTGACATATGCTATTTTCCAGATTGTTGGAATTTTGCTTTCTATTATTGATCTGTTCAGGAGAATTGATATTGGATAGGCTATCTCATTAGCAGCTATTTGAAGGTATTCAGCTGGAA
The DNA here is from genome assembly GCF_019279795.1 of Protopterus annectens. NCBI lineage: Eukaryota > Metazoa > Chordata > Ceratodontiformes > Protopteridae > Protopterus > Protopterus annectens. The sequence continues at coordinate 228,198,191 of NC_056729.1, read as the reverse complement.
TGTTGTCGGCAACTAGGCTAGTTGGTTTGAGTTTACCTAATAGTCTTTTTTATATAATCTGTGGGAATAGGTTTGAATTGGAAGGTGGTACTGATATTGGTAACAGACTTGGGGTTGTTAGTAGTAGATGTGGGTTGTTGATGAACTAATTTTGAAATGGTTTCTATGAAAAATCTATTAAAGGCTTCTGAAATTTCAGTGCTATCCTTTACAGTGGTTGGTGTTGGGGTGGAGTAATGTATTTAGCCCTGCCCAGAGTTTTGGGGGTTGTTTTGGTGTCTATTTTGCAAATTGATAAAATAGTTCCTTTTGTCTATTAGAATTTGTTTTCTTTTTGTTTTGTTTCTGAGTTTTTGGAATTCTTGTTTGGTTGCTATGATTTTATTGGCTCTCCACTGATGCCAGGCTCTATTTCTTTGAACTATCATGGTTCTAGTGGTACTTGTGATCCATGGGGCTTTTTTCATTTTTTGTTTGCTTGTGTGAGGAGGGGCATGGGTGTTTAAGATGTTTAGGTAGGTAATGTTAAATAGCTCAACTGCTTCTTCTAGTGGGAAGGTCTTTAGAAGATTCCAATTTTGGTATTGTAGTTCAAGTTTGAATTTTATTTCAAAGTTTTGTTTGTTTCTAATGGCCTGGGTTGGTGGTTCAGAGTTGGTGTGGGATTTGAGTTTTAGTAGGAAGGTGGGCTGGTGGTCACTGAGGTTGTCTGGTAGGACACCTGCTTGATATAATGTATTGGCATTGTTTATTAGGGTCCAGTCTAGGAGGCTTTCTTTGCTTTTATTATTACCTAGCCTTGTACTGGAGTTAATGATTTGGAAGAAATTATACAGATTTATGAAGTTGGAGGGGTTGGAGCTGGAGCATGTATGCCAGTCTATGTTAAAGTCACCTAGGATAATTGTTTCTTGGTGTAGGTTTTGATTGGTCCAATGTAAAAGGGCTTCTAGGGTGGGGATGTTATTGCCCGGTGGTATGTATCCTATTATAATATTAATAGATTTTTTTTTGTCGGTTAGTTCAAGTTTGGCTAGTAGCAATTCTGAGAGCATTAGGGGGGTATAGGAGGGACAATACTGGTAACCTTTAGGTTGTGTTTATAAAGTAATGTTACACCACCCCCTTTTCTGAAAAGTCTATCAATATGTATTACATTATAGCCTGGGGGAAGGAATTCACTGTCGGGAGTAGTAGGTTTTAACCAAGTTTCGGTTAGGGATAGTAGATTTTGGGAATGGGTGTCTATTAGAGTATGTAGTAGATGTATTTTATTATTAATGCTATGTATGTTTAAGTTCAGGAAAAGGAGGCTATTCTTTGGTCTAGAGAGTAAGGTTGAGTTATTGGATGGGGGTGGGGAAGAGGGGGAGTGTGTGTGTCAGGGTTTGGGCCTGGATTAGGGTGTATGTCACCTGCTAATCTTAGTTGGTGACTGATATGGTGAAAGAGTTTTTTAGCTTAGTAAGAATGTGAATGTACTTATGTGTGGAGAGTGATTTTGTGGTTGTTTTGATAAGTGTCGTGGATGCTAGAGGGATTGTGCTGTGATGGTAACTACTTAAGGGAATGTGTAGGCTATAGTGTTCAGTGTGGGTGGAGTAGGTGGATGTATGTTTTGATGGGGTGGTAATGGTGCTAGGAAGAGTGATGTGATAGGAGGTGAGGTGAGGTGATAGGATATAGCCAGTAGTGCAAAGGTGATGGCATTGATTGCATACATGTTGAGTGGTTATAAAGGTATGTGTGTGGGAATTAGTGGGAAAGAGTATGTTAATTAGTGTGTTAATTAGTGGGAGGTGTGTGTAGGTTGAAGTCAATGAGGATTGGTAGATAGTGTTTATTGGGTTGTTTTGTGGTTGGTTGTTGGGTTAGCGGGAGGAGTGTATAGGTACACATTCATGAACGGAGTGGGGCTCAGCCACCCTGAGATCACAGAGCTTACAGAGGCAATCATTAAAGTCTAAACAGGGAAAGCAGGAAAGAACCGGCCAAAGTGGGGTAAGTTCTGTACGACTGTTTCCCATTACCTACTCTACAGAGTTTGAAATAGGTATTGCCAAAGGAGTAAGACTTAATGCAGTATTACTAGTGCTGTGAGCTTCCGAGCGGATCATACTAGATACATTTAAAATGTAACATTGTAACAGATAATGACCTTGTTGCTGTCTTTAGAAAAAGTTTTTTTTTTGAAAATGCTGACTGCAGGAGGTTATATTTAATTCACAGCAGTCCTTTTGGTCCCAATCCATTCATGGGGGTGGGTTCATTGAGAAGGGTAGCTTAGGTGTATAAACCTTGTTGCTGTCTTTAGAAAAAGTTTTTTTTTAGAAAATGCTAACTGCAGGAGGTTATATTAAATTCACAGCAGTCCTTTTGATCCTGATCCATTCATGGGGGCAGGTTCAGTGAGAAGGGTAGTTCAGGTGTATAAACCTTGTTGCTGTCTTTAAAAAGTTTTTTTAAGGAAATGCTGACTGCAGGAGGTTATATTAAATTCACAGCAGTCATTCTGATCCCAATACATTCATGGGGGCAGGTTCAGTAAAGAGCGTAGTTTAGGTGTATAAACCTTGTTGTTGTCTTTAGAAAAAGTTTTTTTTTTTTAGAAAATGCTGACTGAAGGAAGTTATATTAAATTCACAGCAGTCCTTATGGCCCTGATCCATTTGGGGGAGCAGGTTCAGTGAGGACGGTAGTTTAGGTGTATAAACCTTGTTGCTGTCTTTAGAAAATGTTTTTTTAGAAAATGCTGACTGCAGGAGATTATATTAAATTCACAGCAGTCCTTTTGGTCCCTATCCGTTCATGGGGGCGGGTTCAGTGAGGAGGGTAGTTTAGGTGTCTAAACCGCCACAGAAGGGGCTCCACACGCACTAGCAACTAGGATGGGAAGTAAAGACTAGGATGGGATATAAAGCATTACACTATCTGAGCCCTACAAAATAGTTATGACATCCCAAATATATCAGTTAGTATAGTCATCCAACAGCAGGGAAAGGAGTCTGTAGAATCAGTCAGGTATTCTATATATACATGTATATCTGTATGGACATGCATATATGTGGACAAATATATACTTGATACATACATATATACATATACATACATACATATATATATATATATATATATATATATATATATATATATATATATATATATATATATATATATATATATATATTCATCCACATTCATATTTGCATATATGTACATAAATATACAGAAATATATGACAGCTACAAAGACATGCAATCAGAGAGTCATGCTGCTGCACACTGGAATTCTAAATCCAGAAACTCATTCACTGGAAATATTCCTTAAAATGGGGAACAATGGCATTTGTGCTGTAACAGAGACCTGGATAAAGGCAGCAGTGAGCACCTCATGCAGTTCCATCCTATAAGTAATTACACAATGTTTGGCTGCAGAACATGGACTGAAGTTCTAATGGCGGTGGTGTTTTCATATTCATAAAGGATGTACACACCACCAGAGTGGCAGACCAGCATTATGCATTACAGATCCTGCAGGCGTAGCTAACATTGGGTAAGACAGTGGTTCAGGTTGGAGCCTGCAAGAGGTCCCCATACATGCCCCAAGACTCACACTCCATGTCCAAAAACACCCTGCAGAATACTAGTGTCTAACCTAACACTATCACACTAGTTGACTTCAACTACCCCACCAGTAAGTGGGAAAGCTACTCATGTATCGATGCACATGCCCATCACATCAACCTGTTCTTTCCTAACATGGGCAACTGTTGTCTACACCAGTAGTCAACACCTTGCATGTTATATCTGAACACAAAGTAATCACCTTTGGAAATCAACAGCCATCCTACCCCCACTGCACAGGTAACCACCAGGAAAAGCCTTTCCAAAGCTAACGATGGCCACATAAAAGCAGAGGTGGCTAACTTCACGCCAGCCATGCAAATGGAGACTAGTTCCATGACAGCTGAATCAAACAACAATGCACTATGAACACGTACACAAATGCATGGATAACACCTTACCCAATACAACCAGGACTCTCACCTCCAAAAAAAGGAAGCTGATCTGGTCGTTCCCTGCCATAAAGAAACTGTACAACAGAAGGAGGGAACTGATATGGAATAAGGTGAAGCCCCATGACAGGAAATAAACCCTTATCAGCCTCAATGAACAGTTGAGATCCCTCATGAAATACTACAAAGTTAGCTGTAGGAACAGACTTGGAGCACATAGTAAAGACAACCACAAGGCCTCATACAGTTATGTAAAGAATCTCCATGGCAATACCAATAAATGTTCTGAGCTACTAGACAATGGTACCTCCCTGACTAAGCCAACAAATAATGCAAATATACTGGCTGGCATCTTGAGTGCAAACAGTAACCCCCCCCCCCCACCAAGGGATGAATCACAATATGATTACAATGACAGGCAACCAGTATTACTGAAGCACAGGTTACAACACCACTGTCCAAGGCCAAGAATACAGCCTCTATGGGACCTGAAAATATCCTTGGTTGTGTTCTACATGAACTACAGAGTGACCTGGCTCCTTACCTGTGTGCCCTGTTCAAGCACAGCCTCACTGCAGGTTTTGTCCCTACTAAATTGTGCACTGCTACAGTCACCCCTCCCCACAAATGAGATGTAACTACAGACTTTGGGAAATACCGACCCAAATGCATGACAAGTCTGTTAGGCAAAGTTATGGAATGCATCGTAATGCACCTAATAAACATGGATATGGGAATCTGCAGACTCAGGACCCCACACAGTTTACTTTTGTGAAGGGTAGGTCAGGCCTGCTCATTCAACCTGGTCAACCTCTTTCCATCAGTCACCTGAGCTGTAGATGAATGTAAGGTGACACATACAGCATACATTGATCTGGCCAAAGCCTTCGATAACATTTCCCACTCACTAAGCTAAGCATCAACCCCTATATCACTAGGTGGGAAAAGAGACACAAACACAGGGGTAGATTGTACATACTGCTACCATATATTGAGACAGTTGCAGATGTCACTGGGTTTGTTGTAATATCCTGTATGAGGAATATGATGTTGGTAATACCAATAGATGTGAGTATTTACTGACTGCATTCCAGAGAGTCCACAACTGATTTACCAAGGAGACCAACTGTCTGGTGAACACATAATACATGACAGGCAGACATGTAGCCAGTCTAAGGAGAGTGTGCCAGTGGAGAGATATGTCAGAGACATATCACTGTGAGTCATGACATCATACATTAAATGCATGCCCACACAAACCCTGTCAATCTATCAATCCACCATGTGTATAACAGCACTGTTGACATAGAATCTGTTCACAAATCTGGGGATATGTCCCCCCATGTTGGTTGGCTGTCTCCACATGTTCTGTCCTGTGATGTATTGCCACACACTGTATGTGAATCTGTAGGCCACCACCTCTGTAATGTCCCCCACACAGGCAAGGAATTGGGGCAAGGCCCACATTAAGGAATATGTCAGAACTAGCAGCAGTGTCCAGGCCCACAGCAAAATACAATATGGGTACCTACATAGTGGCATGAATGTAGCAATACCTGACAACTGCACATCTGTACAGAGGACAGACAGAAAGTAGATAGCCAACAGGTTATGCATTAGGATGAATGATTTGAAAGATACACATCTGAAACTGAAAGGTATGCCCTTACTACATGACAGCAGTCCTCAATGACATGTCCAAAGAACATAGTAGTCTACAGTTAATATCAGCATATCAGATCAATATCCAGTAGGACATATATATAAACATACAGCTCAAACACCTAGAACAAGATACTCAGTACTCAGAGTCCAGCTTTGCATGCAGGGTTGTATGGTTCCAGTACTACAATCTGCAATCTACTGTTACTTGAAAAAGTACTATTAAATGTACTAACATAATGATACCATATGTGTTAAACTATTTCTGTCAGCCAGTGCACTGTAGCTGGTGTAACATGCAAGTGTGACTGCATATAACTTGGGGTACTACCCATGTTTAAAACAAATCCAAAGAGAAAAGATTGTGGTACTACCCATGTATATCCAGGTGTCCCATACAGTATACTCACACCCCTTGCTAGTGTAATGACAGCACATGCAAGCATATTATGTACAGGGTATTAGGTACACTTATTAAAGATGTCATTACCCTGCTATTTTATCAGACTGGTTACCAAGGCTAAGCTATGCTTAGCAGGTTTAAACATTGCTTAAATTTAAATGCTAAGCAGATTTGCACACTGGTAAGCGAAACCTACACAGTGTAAGCACCTATTCGTTTAACCATATGTTAGAACCGCTTACCGTTGGGTAAACATTCGCAAACCTGCTCAAAACTGCTTAACCACTCTGTAACCAACAGTCCTTGTTCTGCCTAGCAACAAAATAAACAGCGCTTGAACACAGGACATTACACACCACAGCCTGTGAAAATTACCAGTAAGCCCCCTCAGCTATATTGCTTGAGAATGTTTTCTCAAAGATATCTTTCTTTACAGCCAGTTTACAATAGGGAAGGGACAAGTGTGCAATTAGGAAGGATTGGTAGCTATGAATATATATATATGTATATATATATATATATATATATATATATATATATATATATATATATATATATATATGGAAACATACATAGAGAGAGAATGAGATATGTAGGGAGAGCCATACATGTGTACAATAATACAATAATATATAGATATATTACCAATAAATACTGAGGTGTATATATATATATATATATATATATATATATATATATATATATATATATATATATATATATATATATATGTGTATATATATATATATATATATATATATATATATATATATATATATATATATATATATATATATATGTATACATACAAACATACATACATATACAGATAAATATGTATATCATACATGTCCAAAAATGCCCATGCAAACATATGCTGCTGATAGACCACCCACAGCTGGGGCAGCATGCACAGTTGGATACAAAAGCAGTCATGACACTCACATCTGCCCCCCCACAGTCCAAATAAATGAGTGAACAGTACACTGCTACTAAATCATGATAGGCCATACACAATGGCCAGACATACAACAATCTCTTAGCAAACAAATAAAATGTCTGAACATGGCAAAGAAACATACAACCAGCCAGTAATTCACACATGTTTGTTATACTCTAATGTCTTGGCCAAAGTCTTCAAGAAGTAAACATCACCAGAAATGCACACCTTAATCTCAAGAAGGAATTAACACCTAATGCCATAATTGAATACACAGCCTGCAATTACACTCATCATTTAATCCCCTACAGGATAAATTATCACTGTTAATATTAATACATTTCAGTCTGTGCACAACAGTTGTCCTTTTATGAATGTTTCATCACACTGAGGAACAAACATTTTCAAAAACAGTACCTTGAGACCCACTGCTGTCCCCATGGTGTGATTTTTTTCAAATGTACAGCTGTAGAACTGACATATTTCTTATCAGTAATACATCTGACGTGCTCTAACAGCCTAGTTTTAAAACATGTGTTACTATCCCTCACATAAAATATGTTACAAGGCCATCTAAGAGCATTCTCTATACACCTACCTCTTGAATGTATAGACTTCAACATGTTTTTCAGCCATTCCCCTCAGCAGAAATTACAGCACTAAATAATGATAGACCAGTATACCTATCCACCTACTACTGTATGACATCTGGAAAAAGCCTGAGGTAATTGTGGACAGAAGCCCAAATACACAGCCATTCATGAAATATTGCTGTTATACACTGAGAAAGTTGCTGGTGTTACAGGGTTTCTTGTAACATATCTTTTATTGAGGGATATAAAGTCAGAAAAACAAATGGATGTTACCATCTACATAATGCAATCACCAGAGTATGCTACTTATTTGCCAAGTACAACACCTGTCTGTGATCAGGCAATACATAACAGGCTAACCTGTGGCCATTATGTGGATGGGGATGGCCCTACAGTTGAGAGCAATGCAGAGACAGAACTTTGTCAGACTGAAACCCATGCAGAAGTAGCATGTGCAGACAAATCCTGTTAAACTAGCAGTATTCCAAACATATAATAGCAATACTCACATTCTTCTCCTAAGTCTTGAACCTTCCCCACCATTTAGTTGGCTTGTCTCCACAAGTCTTGTTGTAAGAGGTAATAGTCCACACAACTCCAGGATATCTCCCTCACAAGTAAGGGAAAGGGTCAACACCCACATGGAGTACTCATTTATAGGAGTGTGTTGTCATGACATTGGCTATTGGAAGACCTACACATCTGCTCTGCATGCAGTTAGCAAGTGGGGAACCCCAACAGGTTCACAGGCTATAACCTGGTCATGAGCATCACCTACAAAAGCCATGTTGTCACTTATTCAAACCAGTTCTAGCCCTGTAGTGCACAGGGAGAGAGAAATAATAAATGAGACATAAAGTGGAAAAGAGAAGAAAGAAAAAAGGAAAGTGGAACATGTAAGCAAGTAATTGAATATAGTACTTGTCTGTAATAATGGGATATATGCTTTGGAGGAATATATGTCCCAACAAGACATTCTGTATTAATGTCCTGCTAAACAGCTGCTATGGCCATAGCATCTGGCTCTCTGCAGTGGGACATATAGGTTCATAGGTTGATACTAAACGATATGCCCTAGGGCATTTATCAGCCTAGCCAGAGTGTGTTTGGCTTTTGCCACCCCTTAAAAAATGGGTTCTACTGTGCCCTTTTTAGGTTAGTTTACCATGTCTCTGTCTAGTAGTGACACAGAAGTGATCCCCGGGGTGAACCTATGATCTCCCATCCACTCGTCAAGATTTCTCTTGAAGAGAGTCAGTGAGAGACACTGCCTGATATGGACTGGGATTCTATTCCAGAGTGCTGGGAGCCTCTGGGTCACAAATCTGTCTCTCCAGCATGTCCTATTAATTTCTGTGTTGAGGTTCAAGTCCCTTGAGTGCGTAGCTCTAGTGGATTTGGATTTTTTGAGGTGGAGCATGTCCATTAATTCTGGGTAGGACATGGCTTTATACGTCAGGCACAGATCGCATCTAAGTAGGTGGTATGCAACTGAGTAGAGCTGGAGTTTCTTTAACCTGGCAGCATGGGTCATCTGTTTGAGACCCTTGATCCTCTTGCTGAGGTACTTTTGGGGTCTTTCCAGATGCTGCAGGTGTCTGGTAAGGTACATCCCAAACGGGGCATTGTATTCAATTATGGGCCTGATGAGTGATGAGTAAAGGGGCACAATGAGCTCCCTTGATCTAGATGTGAATCCTTTCATGATAAGGTGGGCTATATAGGAGGTCTTTCTAACCACTTTGGCAATGTGGTTGTCAAAGGAGAGATTACTATCAACTCAGGTTCCCAGGTCCCTAATTACTTCCTCCGTACTTAATGGATTACCGCCTATGTGGTAATTTATGGGCACTTTGTTTTTCCCAAAGGGGATGACTATACACTTCTTGGCGTTTAGTTTTAGGCCATGGCTTTAGCACCTGTTGTCCATCTCTGTGAGACCCTTCTGGAGGATGCAGTGTCAGCCGGAGAGTCGATTATGGCACCCAGTTTGCAGTCGTCTGCGAACTTGCTCAGCCATAGACCGAATAAGAGCGGTCCCAGGACTGAGCCCTGTGGGATGCCACTTGTAACAGGTTTAGAGTCTGACTTGGCTCCCACAATTCTGACCATGTGGGTTCTGTCCTTGACCCAGTTTGCAACCCATCTTATGACATGTGGGTTGATATTTAGTCTGGAGAGCTTATTTATGATGCCAGAGTGGGGTATGGTGTTGAAGGCTTTTGTGAGATCCAGGTAGGCTGTGTGGACTACCTTCCCTTCATCTATGGCCTTGGTGACTGTTTTGAAGAAGTTGACCAGGTTCAAGAGGCAGGATCTGCCCTTAACAAAGCTGAATTGTGTAGGATCTAGCGTCTGTAGTTCCCCAATGTCTTTGTTTATGAGTTCCATGATGATCCGCTCCATAGCTTTGCAGACCAGGCTAGTCAGGCTTATGGGGCGATAGTTACCAGGGTCTGTTGAGGCACCACTTTTGTGGAATGGGACCACTGTTGCTGTATGCCATTCCTTGGGTACATATCCTGTAATAAGGCTGAGACTGAACAGTAACCTAATATGAGGTTCTAGCTCTTCTTGGAGCTCATGTAGGACGCAGCCCAGGACACTGTCCAGTCCCATTGATGCTGTGTTTTTTGCTTTGGAGAGGACAGCTCTCACCTGAGCATCTGAGATGACAGGGAGACAACTCTCTGCTGGGATAGATATTTGCTCCTTTGAGGGGGAAGGGGGGAGGGGGGGAGTTTGCACTGAACCTATCCGCCAGGATGTTGGCAATGTCTGTGGGTTCATTGTATTTTTTGTCATTTTGGACTAACTCCGAACATATCTGGGAGTTACCACCCAGGTTCCTAACATAGCTAAAGAAGGCCTTGTGGTTATCTTTAGTGTCTTGTGCAATTTTTCTCTCGAAGTTGGCCTTGGATGATTTTATGAGGGACCGTAGTTTTTTGCTAGTACTGATCAGTGATGCTTTATTTTTAAGAGATTTTGCTCTATCCTGCAGTAGCTTCCTCCTTTTGTTGTATAGCTTATTTATGGCTGGGGTCCACCAGACAGGATACCTGTCTTTGGAGGACTGGGTCTTGGTTTTATTTGGGATTGCATGATCCATGCATTCCTGAAGATGTCCATAGAATGCATTTATAAAGGATTCTGCAGTTTGAGCCGTAGTTTCCGCAGGCCAGGGGGCTTTGAGAGAATTCACCTTGGTTTTGAGAAGTGTTAAATTGGCCTTGGAGAAATTTTTTACTGTGGTTTTCTGGGCTGCTGGTGGGGTCGGGATGTGGATGTCCAGAGAGATTAATTTGTGGTCCAATCTTAACAATGAGGGGTGTACCTCTGGTGCAGAGCATAGAGTCCCCATGTTTGTGATGATCAGGTCCAGTATATTTTCTCCTCTTGTGGGCATGGTGACCAGTTGTTCCATAGCATTTGAGTTTATAAATTCTAGGAACCTTTGGGCCAGGTTGTTGGGGCTTGAGTAGTGCTCCCAGTCTATGTTTGGGTAGTTGAAGTCACCCAATATAAAGGTGCTTGGAGAGACGTTTATATTCTCCACTGTTCTCAGGAAAGCCACGTGAGGTTCCAGAGTCTGGGATGGTGGTTTGTAGCAGGCTACAAACTGAAAGGTGGTTTTGCCCACTGTTAGTTGCACATGGATGGTTTCTGATGCTTCGTGCAGTGCCACTAACCTGGAGGTGTGGGTATCCTTGATGAATATGGATACGCCCCCTCCTTTTGTGGTTCGTTCTGAGTTTTGGGGCCGAAAAGCATGGTATGAGGTATAACCTAGTAGTGCTGTTGTGCTCTCGGGAGCCTTGAACCAGGTCTCTGTTACTGCACAAACCTCAATATTCTCCATTCTGAGGAGACCTTCGAGTGCTTGCATTTTGAGGTTTAGACTTCTGGCCTTGAGTAGCATTACCCTTAGTTTATTTTATCTATGGAGGTGGGTTTGTCTTTTGACCCTTGCCTAAAAAAGGCACTATGGGGGTGGCAAGAGCCTTTGCCAGTATCTGAAAGCCCAGAGGTGACAGGTGCAAGCCGTCCCTAGCGAAGCAACGTGGGTTGTCGAGCATGTCATCCCAGGCCGACAGACACTGGATGACCTTTGAATGACACCAGAACTTTAGCCAATTGTTAAAATTGATAATTTTTTCTTTATACTGTGGCATCATTCTTGGTGATGGTAAGATGCTACTCAAGGTCAGGGTCATACCTGTCTGGGCTACTTGATCTGAGAGCTCCTATATGTCTCTTTTCATGTAGTCCAGGGAGGTACGTCTCAGGTCATTCACACCAGCATGGACAATGACTGAGTCATATTTGTACTTGCTTTGGAGTGACCTGAGTGCTTGTGTTATGTGGCGGATCCTGGCACCTGACAGGCAGCTCACTGTGACCTTCTCCTTGTTCAGCCTGGTGAGTGGGACATCAGTGTGTCTGACAATAGAGTCACCTATTACAAGTGTATCAGGTGTGTTGTTTGGCCTTAAGGGCTGTGACTGTTTGGCACACTGACTTTGTGAAGTATGTGTTTCACTTGTTTTGTTTTGGGGTAGAGTTGCTTGGATGTCTGCTTTGGAGGTCTCTGTTGCTTAGGCAGATTTGTATTTAGAGCCTCCGAGTATGTTTTAGCGTGTTTATGTGTTTGGTTTGCTGATGTGGTAGGTGTATGTGCGACTGGATTTGTGGTGTGTATGGTTACCTTCTCCTCCTGACTGGCTGCGCCATTACTGCTTTGAGAGAGCTTAGCCTCCAGTTTGGCTATATGGCTGCATTTCTCGCATATATTAGTACTTGTTGGGAGCAGGAGAGGGTTGTCTGTCTACATGAGGCAGTTGTAACATTGCCTCAAGATTCCCAGATTCACCAGCTAGACTGGAGAGGAAACCAGCAATTGACCTTTGGACATGTCTGTATAGTAAAAGTAACTCCTTTATGACGAACAAAAAGGACCAATAGGGGACGAGTACTCCAAGGGAGTATATGAGGAAGTAGTGCTATTAGTTTATTAGTGCTAACTCATATAATTGCTTGTAAGAGCAAGTGCTGGGTTTTAGATTGAAAATAGGGTCCTTACTTGAGAGATAGAGCAGATCTAAGGGAAAAAGTGAAGAGCAGACTTTGTGGAGCCAAGAATGGTTTAAGCCCGATTGAGCGGCGCTGCCCAATGCTGCGCTATGTGCAAAATCGCACAAAACCACGCCGAAGTGGGTTTTTATACAGGGAACTTAAAAGAGCTAGAAATTAGCCCAAAACAGCCAATAAACTACAAGATTCTTGTGCTGAGATCACTCCACCAGGGACAGATAGGCTGCTCAAAGCTCCCCACTCTCACTGGTGAACAAGGAAGCTTCCTTCTATACAAGTAAGGAAATGGGCAACACAGGAACTATTCTAAAGTCCAGAATACAGCAATACCTGTATTAGGGACTATTCTAGGTCAGGAAAGGTGTGAAACAAGGATTAGTTTTGTTTTTTTCTTTTTTTTAACAGAACAAACAGCAGAAAATGTACAGTAAAAACTTAACACAGGCTAGCGCACTTGAGTGAGCAGCCTCAACAGTTAAATTCACACAACAAACAAACTTTTAGAAGTGCAGATAATGAAATTCATAAAAACAATCTTAAAACAGACAAAAGAGCAGATTAAACTAGCTTTACGGTGAGAAAAGACAGTCGCACAGGTAATAGCAGTAATATATACTTAAATCTTGGTAGCAGTCACTCTTTTCATTTCTCTGCTGCTAGCACCACTCTGCAGGATCACGAGGAGCTGTTGCTGAGTTGGAACAAGCGCAAAACCGTGCCAAAGCCGTTTTTTATACAGGGAACTTAAAAGAGCTAGAAATTAGCCCAAAATGGCCAATAAACTACAAGATTCTTGTGCTGAGATCACTCCTTCAGGGACAGATAGGCTGCTCAAAGCTCACCACTCCCACTGGTGAACAAGGAAGCTTCCTTCTATCCAAGTAAGGAAATGGGCAACACAGGAACTATTCTAAAGTCCAGAATACAGCAATGCCTGTATTAGGGACTATTCTAGTTCAGGAAAGATGGGAAAAAAGGATTTTTTTGTTTTTTTTGTCTTTTAACAGAACAAACAGCAGAAAATGTACAGTAAAAACTTAACACAGGCTAGCGCACTTGAGTGAGCAGCCTCAACAGTTAAATTCAAACAACAAACAAACTTTTAGAAGTGCAGGTAATGAAATTTACAAAAATAAGCTTAAAACAGGCAAAAGAGCAGATTAAACTCGCTTTTCAGTGAGAAAAGACGGTCGCACAGGTAATAGCAGTAATATATAGTTAAATCTTGGTAGCAGTCACTCTTTTCATTTCTCTGCTGCTAGCACCACTCTGCAGGACCACGAGGAACTGTCACAGACATACCTCTCAACTGTAGAGATCCTCACAGAATGTACACTTTATACCATCATGTATTTTTGTCTGTTCATCCTGAGAGCTGTACTTTACTGGCAAATAGCTGAGGACTGAAGTCATCAGGTAATGACAAACACTTGAGTTTAAGACTCCACATCCTTAAGAATATTAACTGTAATGCTAAATGTATCATTCTACAAACTTCCTAAGTTTGTAATAGGTATATTTAAAGTCTGTCCCTATTTATCCTCCCATCATTTTAGGCATTGCCCATATGTGATGCTCTGAGAGGTTGTGAGGTGGGATCACAGCTCAGGAGCCTGACTCACCTGGGAAATGACATCTCATATATGACAACCGCAGGGGTTTCTGTCATACAGTTGTGACTGTGCTACTGCTAGGCCAGTTGTTGAGATGTTTTCCATATCCATGTTACCTGTTATTATGAGTGTGACACATTTGCCTTGTAAAGCTAAGACACCTACAGAGGGAGTGTGCATAGTAGAGTACTGTTACAGACATGTGTTGAACTGCATGTGATATATTGACTTAATAGCATTCGACTGTACAGTGTTCTGCTGGACAATAAACTAATTTGTGACTGATATCTGAAATCACATACACATATACCTGTGTTATATCAGCCAAAACATTGGCAGGACTGTAAGCAATGGCATTGTAACATAATAGCCTACTTATGACTGTTGGACATCTTCCAGGTTATCACAGTGATGTCAAACCCTACTGTGCAATCAACGTACAAATGTATGGTGCATCTAGATTAATACAGTATCAATACTGATGTCCCTTTTGACATCCATTTATGTGTGCCATTGTCCTGACATACTGCTGTAACAGGTTGAGAGGTATAAGTGAGCAGCAAGAATCTAACTACAGCGTGCCATTCTTACATTCAACAGAAATGTATACCAGGTATTCCCTGAGCACATGTGTGTATGCATGTGTTCAGCTGGAAGGCACAAAACTGATCACTTGGGTTTCAAGCAGTCAGATAAATAGATTGTGCATGTTGCACAGGTGTGTTATATCAGTGTCAGTGCATACAACAGACATATATGTGTACAGCTACTGGTGGTTGCATTGCCCTGACACTGATTTGGGTACTGGAGTAAGCATAATTACCAGGTATTACTCAGAGAAGTGTCCACCTGTGTTATAACCCTATGTTATAACCCTAGCTTGGTCTGCAAAGCTATGGAAAGGATCATCATGGACCTCATAAATAAAGATATTGGGGATCTACAAACACTGGATCCTACCCAGTTCAGCTTTGTTAAGGGCAGATCCTGCCTCTTAAACCTGGTTGATTTCTTTGAAACAGTCACCAAGGCCATTGACGAGGGGAAGGTGGTCCACACAGCCTACCTGGACCTCGCAAAGCCTTCGATACAATACCTCTCGGGCATTATAGATAAGCTCACCAGCTTAAATATAAACCCCTATGTCACTAGATGGATTGCAAACTGGCTCAAGGACAGAACCCACATGGTTAGAATTGCTGGAGCCATGTCAGACTCCAAACCAGTTACAAGTGGTGTCCCACAAGGCTCAGTCCTGGGACCTCTCTTGTTCGGTATATATTTCTTGGAGGTACAGGCCAACACGGAAGGACTGTGGCTGACCAAGTTCGCAGATGACTGCAAACTGGGCACCATAATCGACTCTCCAGCCGATACAAGGATCCTCCAAAAGGGCCTCATAGAAACAGACAACTGGTGCCAGAGCCATGGCCTCAAGCTAAATGCCAAAAAGTGTATAGTCATCCCCTTTGGCAAAACAAAGTGCCCACAAATTACCACATAGGTGGTAATCCATTAAGTACAAAAGAAGTAATTAGGGACCTGGGGACCCAAGTTGATAGCAATCTCTCATTTGACAACCACGTGGCCAAAGTGGTTAGAAAAACATTTTATATAGCCCACCTAATCATGAAGGATTCACATCTAGATCAGGGACGCCATCGTCCCTCTTTACTCATCCCTCATCAGGCCCATAATTGAGTACAATGCTCCTTTTGGGATGTACCTTACCAGACACCTGCAGCAACTGGAAAGACCCCAAAAGTACCTCACCAAGAGGATCAAAGGGCTCAAACAGATGCCATATGCTGCCCGGTTAAAGAAACTCCAGCTCTACTCAGTGGCATACCACCTGTTCAGAGGCGATCTGTGCCTGACGTATAAAGCCATGTCCAACCCGGAATTAATGGACATGCTGCACCTCAGAAAATCCAAATCCCATCGAGCTACGCGCTCAAGAGACTTGAATCTCAGCAGTGAAATAAATAGGACATGCTGGAGGGACAGATTCATAACCCAGAGGCTGCCTTCACTCTGGAATAAAATCCCAGTCCAGGTTAGGCAGAGTCCCTCATTGACTCTCTTCAAGAGGAATCTTGATGAGTGGATGGGAGATCGTAGGTTTACCCCGGGTATCACTTCTGTGTCACTGTTAGACAGAGGCACAGTATACTAACCTCGAAAAAGGGCATAGCAAAATAAATTTAAAATGGGTGGCGAAAGCCAAACACATTCTGGCTAGGTTTATAAATGCCCTAGGGCAGATAGCCTAATATGAACCTAAGAACCTATGAACCTATGTCCATGCCTACAACTACCAGCTATATCAACACCTATATACAGTGGATATCACAAGTGCACACACCCCTGTTGGAATGCCAGGTTTGTGTGCTGAATGACAATCAGAACACAGAAGATCATTTCATAATGTTTCTCATCTTGAATGTGATCCCTATCCTGTCCAATTCCATTGCAATACAATAAAAGATGTTTCTAGGAAGGTGAGCAACTATTGCCAAGTGAAGATATGCCATGATGTTAGAGTCCAGACCAAGACAGATTAATGCTATAACCATCTCAAGAGGTGCATGCACAAGTTTAAGGGTGTGTACACTCATTTCAACTAGGTATTGTACTGAGTATTATTTCCATATGTTTTCACAGACCATATTGTTATGTTTTCAATTCAGTTGTACAGGTTATAGTTCACAGTACAGGTGGGAATTGTTATGAAATGAGTTATTGTGGTGCCATGTTCCAATTGCAGAAATACCAGGCCGTGTATCAGGGGTGTGTACTCTTTACATCCACTGTAGATGTATGGATACAGCATTACCTGACCTGTATATCCAGCCTCCACCAAGGTAGAGTAATACCCCTTTGGTGGACAGCAGCAATACACAAACCACATAATAGGTTGCTACATTAGCTGTACAGGGACACATAGGTGCAGGCAACAACTTTGAAGCAAGTCCACATATATCTGAGCAAGCAGTTACATTCAAAGGTGACGTCCTGTAAGGCTGACCATGACTATGAATCGGACATATCCACACCACCAAGGACAATTGCAACCATGTCTCCACATATGTTGTACATCTCAGATGAAACAACACAATTTACCCTGTACTGGGGGTAAAGAACACCTCATACACACATGTCATGGATATAGGCAACCTGCATCACACAAGTTAGGTGGGAACATCACCACCCTGTCCATTCCAGTCATACATGGAGATATGCACGTCAATCACAGTCTGACCCACAACAATGGTGAGCATGTACATATTGCCTACTGATGGCAACAACAGCATATCTCCATGGGGAATAATAACATCTTTGTCTGCCTCCTACATGAACTCAGACATGTGCTCAGAGCTACATCACCCACCACAGTCAAACACAGACCTGCCACCATACACACACCATCCACATGGAAGATGACCACTGTCAAACCTCTACACAGAAATGAATGGAGGATAGAGGATTATGCAAGCAAGTGTCCAACACTGGGGGGAATAAGATAGCCCAGGGACTGGCATGCAATGCAAGGTGCTATAGCCATGATAGCTTGGACGTTTCCGGTGTAGTCTGGAATATTTGCAAGTAATATCCACTGTTGATGTGAATTTTGACAACTGTATGAGGTCCTGTGACCTTTTCCTGTTTATGTCTTCCAGGTAACATGCAGAGTGCTCACCTAACAGCATTCTCTGCTGGGGAAACAGATATCATCACCCAATATGTGATTGGACATTATGCCCTGTCATTTGAACAGAGAGCAGAAGTTGTGCACATATTTAACTGACACAGTTTACCCCCAACCTAAGACCCTTAGGCTAACCACCTTGTACAATACAGTGATCATGGGTAACTCAATAATGACACACACACATCCCACTCACTAGGTTGAATATGGAGTAGGTAACAGCCAAATATCAATCACATGCCAGCATCTAACAAATGACACAGCAAATCATGTCACTCCACCAACAACTACAAGTATCATTCCATATCCATGTGGCTGTGAATAAATTGGGACACCTCCCTAGACTACATGACAGGAGACATGGTTGAACTCAATGATTATGTGGTTCAGGCAGGTATGACAGTAGTCCTGGGCAGCATACCACTGTCACTCAGAATGATGCTGAGGTGCTCTTAACAGATGGTTGACTACAACATTAGCTTACCTGTTATGTGTCATTCCCAAGGGGATCCAGGACCTCTCTGGTTGGGATGGCATAATTGCCAGAACCCAATGACTTGCCATGGATGTCCTACATCTGTCACTGCTGGTTTGCCAGGTACTGGCTACATGTCTTGCCACTCCTATTGTGCCTTATTAGGCAGTGTTTGTAATGTTATTACCACCATAACAGCTACACATGTATGCAGTCTGAGGGTCATGCTGCTCAACAGTGGGCATCTAACTGTCAGGATGTAGTCACTCATAGCAGTTGTTTGAGTGGAGGACACATGTCTGCTGTAATAGAGAGGTGGTTCACAGTAACAGACAGCAGACCAGGCTAATACACATTCCACAGCTGTCAGCTCCCAAACATGGACCACACCACACATTCACAGGTGGTGTTGTCTCCATATTCATTATGGATAGGAACACCTCCAGACTAGCATCCCATCATAATGCATTGGAGATACTTCTGGTAAAACTGCCTTGGGGTAATGGTGCTATCCAGACCATAGTCTGCTATGGGTCCACATCTATGTCCCTAGACTGTCAATGCACATTCCTCAACACCCTGCCATTTCTGATGGTCCAATGCAACACTGACATAGTACGAGTCTTTAACTATCCCTTCATCACCTGGGGAATATAGCCAGTTACCAGTATAGTGGCCAAACACTTCTGGGATTTATCATTTCCATTACACTAGACCAGCTCATACTGACCCCTGGTAGAGGATGCAACAACCTTGACCTATGTTGACCACTTAAATACGGGCCATTGCACATCCCCAAATGTCAATCCCTGCATGGTGAGATTCACACTGGCTGTAATCAACATGAAACACAACATGTCAGCCACACCACCACAAAGATAACCACCTGGAAAAAACTCTCCTAAGTTGACTTTGCAGCCATGTAAACAGGGGTGGATGTGTTACTGCAACCATGACAATGGGATGTAGCTGCATGACTGTGGAATCATACAGATAGGCACTGTGCAAACAGGTACATGAATGCATGGTATTAGCCAGAGCCAACAGAAACCAGACACTCTTCTCCAAACACTGGGAGACAATGTGATGGTCCCCTGCCATTACTGAAGTGTACATCAGAAGGAGGACATTGTTGCAGGGAAAGGTGGAGTCCCTATTTATTGAACTCCCTTATTAGCCTCAAACACAACTTTGGATCCCTTATGGAGGCCCCAACAGGCATCTATGGTAGCAGTGATGCAGCAGACACTGACAACCATCACAACAGCCTTGATAGTTACATCAACAACCTTCACAGCATTACACACAAGTGTTGAGAGTTACTGCACAAAGCTAATACCTATCCTGAGACAACAGATATTGGCCACACTATTGGCAACACATTCAGTGCCAGCTTTATCCCTCTCTCCCCCCACAAGTGAAGTGCTGAGTGAATGTGTTCTCACATGCTGTATCCCATTTCTGTTCTAGGTGTCTGTGTGTCACCAGGACGTGGCACTGCAGCAAGGCCACAGGGCATGGCAGTGTGGTGACACATCCACCATGCCATAGGCAGGGTACAGTATGTGCACTGCAATTCCCAGTCTGTAACACAGTGATTGCATATGCCTCACAGAATATAGGGCTGAAAGTTGTACATAGGTACATGTTGATGTACAACATCTGTTGTAGAATGGAGAATGGTACATGTTGTGGTTTGGACACACCTCCGATTGCTAATGACCACAGCCACAGGGGATATTCATCAACCAAATACACTGGATTACTATTCACACACACACACACACACACACACACACACACACACACACACACACACACACACAAACAAACATTTGCCAGTACTGAGATCCATAGGTTCATTGCTTCATATGTGTGTAGTAGGTGAATAAGTCTGGAGGCTCTAAAAGGCTAGCCTAAGGGAATACCTTGGCATCAGGCCACATGACAATAGTCCCCAGTGTGGCTCAGGTGTATATTCACTGGTGTGGTCCCCAGGGGGTGGGTATTGTATTCCCCATCAACTCATCCAGGTTTCTATTGTGGGTGGCCAGTGATGGGCACTGCTTCCCATGTATGTGATCTATATTCCATAATATGGACAGTGTCTGGGTTGTGCACATGTTCCACATGCATGTTCTTTGACATGTGGAAGTGTGCTTGAGGTCTTTGGGGCATGTTGTGTGGACAGATTGGTATCTTCTGAAGTAGCATGCCTGACCTCATTTGGTGAGACCTGGCTATGTAACTGAGGTAGTGATTGCACCTACATTGACAGTATGATACAGGTATTCAGTGGAGTTACTGGCATCTGTCCATAATAGGCGTGTGTATAAGGCATGGCATTCCCTTTGTGGGGTACATTTGCAGACTCTACAGTTGTTGCAGGTTTCCAGTGGGTAACATGGCAAAAGGGCCACTGTACACATTGACTGGGCTACTGAGGGGATAGAACAGGGTGTCATGTCCTTTTACTTGCTGGATAACACACAGTCAGGAGATGTAACCCATCAAAGTACTTTCTGATGTCAGTGGCACTGTTGTCCATGGGTACCACCTGTGAGGCAACATGCAGGGAAACTACCAATATAGTGATTGTTGCCTAGCCAAGTGTGTTTGTGTATGATACGTGGGTGGAGAGTGGTCTCTGTGTAATAGAAGGGTTGCCTATATTGCTCATGAATCCATATTGACACATTTAGGGCTGTGGATTGTCTACACCAACCTCTCTGGTGTTTGACAACTTTTGACCTTATAATGTGGACATTGTGACATGTACTAGGTCCTCAACATAATAATTTTGTAAAACCCGCCCCCAATGGATCCTGTTCTTACACAATCACACCAACCCCCACACAGGTCACATGCGCCATGGCGCTTATAGCGTAGATGTTGCCTCAAGGTACTTCTAAGGTGAGGAACATCACCAGCCCTTGTAAATACTAGCATTGGGTGATGTAGTGGGTGAGAGATTCCAAAAATATTTTACACTACACACGCATTTATATTTGCCAGAGGTGAGGTTCAAACATCTACCTAACTATCCAGCAAAAACCACCGCTAACTCGAGCAGCCGGGAACACAACACAGGCCAATCCAACACATTCAATACGTGTAAAAAGCAAATTTTATTTAAGCTATACTCAAAGCTTTTCATTAGTGCCTTGCACTAACTTCCTCAGATACCTAAAAACATTTGCGCCATTGAAAATAATCGTTAAATACTAATCATTCAAACATGCCCCTTGTTCTTTCAGGAAGTACTTAAAGGTACAGTTCTTTAAAGTTGTTTTGAACATGTTAAATTATAAAATGCAAACCATCACTAACAAATAATATAAAATGAACTCCATTACACCATCTTAACAATAAAAACCTTTTAACTGTGTGGGATTAATCCCAATGCAGTACATTAAAATCGCTGGACTGTCCATGAGTATGGTAATAGAACTTGTACAAAATTACACAAAATTTCCATCTCCAATGAACCATGCCATACCGGCCGGGCGCCAGTTGATAAAAAGCGCAACATCTCCCAAAACTAAAACACATGTGCAAAAGTTTACATTGTGCATGCTGTCAGTTAATAAATAGCAAAAATAAATAAATAAAATGATGCATAGATAAACAATCTTAGTTTATCTGTATAATAAATTGATAAAGATAAACATAAACACCTAAGTAAAGAGGTGATGAGTTCCAATATTAATAGGGGTATTTATGATTTTCTTCCAGAGGCTGTATATGCATTTGACCTCATCAATTTTTCTTCCAATTTTTTTTCTTATTCTTGTCATTTTATTATATTGTCAAAATTGGACTTGAGAATTTTGTTGAGTTGTTCTTGACTAAGTGGATAGTGGTATAGACTTCCTTTTTTTAGATCAACTGTTTTTTTATATCAACTATTTTACTATCCAGTATTCGAAGGTTGATGATAGGTTGTTCACTAGGGTTTGATTTATTAGAATTTAAACTGCATTAATATTTATTATGTTTTTATATATTATATACTTTCGGTTTTTACTTATATAGTGCGTTTAGATATATTAATCATATCACAGCACTTCCATACCACTTCGTTGACATGGTTAAACTCGAGTGTTGGTAGTCGGTCAAGTCACTTAGGTGTTTATGTTTACTTCTAAGGTGAGAAATATCACCAGCCCTTGTAAATACTGGCATTGGGTGATGTAGTGGGTGAGCGAGTCTATAAAATATTTTACCCTACACACACATTTACTTTGGCCAGGGGTGAGGTTCAAACCTCTATCTAACTATCTTTTTGGACCATCATGGTTATGCATTTATCACACGCATCACTGACCTTACATGGTTTAGGGTTGCCAACAGGTACTTCTAAGGTGGATGATATCTGCAGAACTGCAAAAGTCAGGAACTGATTTGTACTGGGTGTAAATGGGGCCAAAATATTTGAGGGATGAGCAGACATATGTACAAACACTTGCCAGGGATGAGAGTCAAACCCATACTTATGCAGTTACTGCTATTACAGTGTACCACATTCATCACATGCATCATGGAGGCTATAGGATGGATGTTGTCTCAAGGTACTTTTAAGGTGAGGAACATCACCAGCCCTTGTAAATACTGACATTGGGTGATGTAGTGGGTGAGCGAGTCTATAAAATATTTTACCCTACACACACATTTACATTGGCCAGGGGTGAGGTTCAAACCTCTATCTAACTATCTTTTTGGACTATCATGGTTATGCATTTACCACATGCACCACTGACCTTACATGGTTTAGGGTTGCCAACAGGTACTTCGAAGGTGGATGATATCTGCAGGACTGCTAAAGTCAGGAACTGATGTGTACTGGGTGTAAAGTAGGCCAAAATCTTTGGGATACAAACATACACTTGCCAGGGATGGGATTCAAACCCATACCTATATGGTTATCATTACTACAGTGTTCCGCATTTTTCGTCTGCGCCATACAGCTTACATGTTGGAGATTTGTGCAAAGGTATCTTTGAACGTGAGTAACATCAGCAGTATTAAAGGAGGTGTAAGGGAAGTGTTGTAAGTGTGAATGACCACAAAATCAGGTCTCTACAAGGATACACACACTCTCTCACACAAACATTCACATTTACACTTTTACCAGGCTCACGACTGAAACACCTGTCTAACTAGTTTGCTACACTATAGTATTACACAGTAATCACAAGCGCCATGGAGCTTATATGTCGGAGAGCTGTCCAAAGGTATATTTGAAGGTTAGTCACATCAGCAGCAGTGCTAAAGGAGGGGTAAGGGAAATGCTGTAAGTGTGAATGATCAGAAAATAAGGTCTTTGCAAGTGCACACACACACACACACACACACACACACACTCTCTCTCTCTCTCACACAAACACTCACATTTACCAGGATCAGTATTGGAACACCTACCTAACTAATTTGCTACATTATACTGTTACGCAGTTATCACAAGCACCATGGAGCTTATATGTTGGAGAGCAGGCCAAAGGTATCTTTGAAGGTGAGTGACATCAGCAGCATTGCTAAAGAGGGGTAAGGGAAGTGTTGTAAGTGTGAATGACCAGAAAATCAGGTCTCTACAGGGATACACACACTCTCTCACACAGACACTCATATTTACACAGTTGCCAGGGTCAGGACTGGAAGACCTACTTAACTAGTTTGTTACACTATACTGTTACGCAGTTATCATGAGTGACATGGAGCTTATATGTTGGAGAACTGTCCAAAGGTATCTTTAAATGTGAGTGACATCAGCAGCAGTGCTAAGGAAAGGGTAATGGAAATGTGGTTAGTGTGAATGACCACAAAATTAGATCTCTACAAGGATATGCACACTCTCTGACACATACACTCACATTTACACAGTTGCCAGGATCAGGATTGGAGCTCCTAACTAACTAGTTTGCTACACTATAGCATTACGTAGTTATCCCAAGCATCAAGGAGCTTATATGCTGAGAAGCTGCCCAAAGTTATCTTTGAAGGTGAGTGACATCAGCTGCAGTGCTGAAAGAGGGGTATGAGAGATTTATTGAGTGTGAATGGCCTCAACTACATTCATCTAGAAACACACACATACACTCACACACAACGTTACATTTGACAGGACTGAGATTACAACTGCTACATGGATACCTATTTGTACTGTAGTGTTGCACAGTTATCACAAGCACCACTGACACTATAAGGCTGAGGGCTAACCAAAGGTATTTCTACAGTGAATGACATCAGCACATCATGTGATATAGGCCAATGGGATGTGTAGTTGGTGGGACAGGCCTCATAATGGGATTCTCTCTGTCGCTGCTTGTCTTTCTCTTCCCCACATCTCTGCGTGTGTATGTTTGACATATTACTTTATGTTGGCCTGAGATATGTGTGTGTATTCCTAAACAATGTGTGTGTGTGAATTATCAATTATGCCCAATTTGGTGTGTGTGCACAGACAGCTGCTAGTAACCAATAACTGTTGTCTACTGTGTTGTGAGACATGGGCTTTTCTCTAAGTGTAGGAGCATGCCCAGTATGACCTTCTATATTGAGTGTGTGCATCCATTCCAGGGAGGGCTGGACTCCATTTCAGGATTTTGTGTGCTACAGCTACATCTAGAAAACTGTTTTTGCAGGATATCTATAGATAGGTTCCCAATATGGAGACACAATGGGCTTAACATACAGGGGATAGTGTAACTATAGCTGTCTCTGCTGCTTGTGAGACATGTTTGGTTGTAGCATAGATATTCTGCCATATGTGCTGTTTTACACTGTGATGTGTCATGTCATCAACTACTGACAGTTATCATTATTTGCTCACAGTTATTTACCAGGAAATATGAGATGAATGAAACTGAGACCAATATTCTGAGGCATATAGACTATACATTCTGGCACTCACCTGGCATTGTGGAGAGGTAGCTACAGACAATAGACTGCTGATTCTGTGTAAATGGTGCAGCACCTTGTTATTATGCTGGCTTGGGTTCCCCTCCTTGTGCTTTTCTCAACTTCAAGAAATGGCCATATCCTGCTGGGGCCATACCTCTCAGCTGTACAGATACACCCAGGTTATCCAGAGGCAGGACTCATATATCTGGTCAGTTTACCTTCACATTGTGGTTTACAAGTGGTTTTGTGGCTATTCATTCATGGGTTTGCAGCTGGGAGTAGTATGGACAAACATTAGAGTTTCAGACTTCACACACACTCCATGACATCCATGCTTCTACACCCCCCCCTGTTATTCTCTCCTTCACCTAACATTATGTAAACAATATTTCAGAGGTATCACTATAGCTGGGCCTTTATCCCAGTAGTATTTATGGCCTGATCCACAGTCCTTGCAGTAGGACATGGGGAGGCATGCTACTGGCATTTGTCAACAAGGCTTTACATTTGTTTTCTGTATACTGTTGGGTTGTTAGTTGGGACCCCCCGACATTCCATACGTTGGCATTATGGGTGAGGCATGAGCCTTTGCCAGAGGACTGTAGGCCATTTGAGAGAGCTGCAGGCCATCTGTTACTGCATTTCTACATGGGATTGTGGGGGGGAGGGTGCACACCTGCAGACATTAACATTTGAAATGACTGTACTGGTATTTTGGTTACTCTGTTGGCTTCCATTTTATATTGTATTGTGACCGATCATGCAGGCGGGAGGCATATCAGTAGAGTACACATGTTAGATCTTAATAGCATATATTTCAATTTCAGACTTCTTACCCTTCAAAACTGGAATGCAACTGCCAGACCTGTTGTAGTATGTCTGTGTAGGTCTGGTCGGGGGCTGCTCACTATTGCCATAATTTGGGGGCC
Organism: Protopterus annectens; assembly: GCF_019279795.1. Lineage (NCBI taxonomy): Eukaryota > Metazoa > Chordata > Ceratodontiformes > Protopteridae > Protopterus > Protopterus annectens. The sequence continues at coordinate 228,171,858 of NC_056729.1, read as the reverse complement.
TTAGGCCAGGCTTTATTCATGGTCATCTACACCTGTCCTGCTGAGTGAAGCTGGTGGTGGATATGTGACCCTCAATGACATCCATGTGTGTGACCTATTGACACCCACAGTTCTTTGGGACGTCATATGTACTACAGTGGGGGTTGTCACCTTGTGTAGTGCTGCCTAGTATGATGACACCAGTATTTGTTATGAATTTCCTGCTGTCCCATTTAGCTGTCTGCTGCTATTCCATTCAGCCACCCAGTTCCCTTACATGCTTGCATCCATATCATACAAACAAGTCTGAGAACATACTATTACATTCAGTAATTGATAGAAAGAGTGACTTACCTTATGGCTGGGCCAGTATTGAGGACCGTGCTGGAGGGTTGACTATGTTGGATGCACACAGTACACTCCCTGTACATGGTAAAGCTCAGGTAGTGTCATGTTTGGTATCCCTTTTACTGTCTGTGCAAGCCAAAGAGAGGTATCAGTCCCTGGGTTCCTACAGTGCCAGTGTGTGTGCTATGAGTTGCCTCTTTGCCAAGGCCTGGGCATACTGTGCATGCCTCCTTCTGCCTATAGGGGCAGGCTCAGTTTGTTCCTCCTCTGAGCCCCTCTGTGCCTGTGCTGGTCTTGGCAATGGTGGGGGGCTGTGTGGCCCTGCCCCATGCTGTTCCTGCTGCAGCTGATTCCACAGGATCATATTGCGTAACATGGCACATACTATGAACATTTGTGCACACATAGCTGGAGAGTACTGCAAGGCTCTACTGGATATGTCAAGGCAGTGGAACCGTGACTTCAGCATCCCAAACACACTTTCTACAATGATTCTAGTTTGTGCATGTGTCTCATTATGGTGTTATTGTTCAAGTGTGTGTGCATTTCTGATGGATGTCATCAGCCATGGCTCCAGTACATAGCCAGCATCCCCCACTAGATGGCCATATGGGATATCCCCCCTGGCAAATGGCTGATACAGCTGTGAGCAATGCCTGATGTGGGAGTCCTGATAGCTTCCAGGGCTGCAACCACACACATTCATGATAATGCCCTGGGCATCGCACATAACCTGGCAGTTGATGGAGGGGAAGCCCTTGCGGTTTATGTAAACCCTGCCCTGCTCACCGGGTGATGCTTTGATGTGGATGTGCATGCAGTCTATAGCACTACGTACTTTGGGTATTCTGCTATATGGTGGAATAGATGTATATGTGTGTTCAACACCTCATGGTCAGTGGGGAAATATATGTGCTCTTTGGCATGTAGTGTCATGGCATCCAGGAACTAGTGGAGTACCCTGGATGCTGATGCCTGTGAGACCCCCATGATATCCCCAGTTGGTCTTTGGAAGGTACCTGTGGCTAGTATTCTTAAGCCTAGACATACCTTGGTATCCACTGGGATGGGTTCCCCTCTATTAGTTCTTGTTTGTAAGGCATGGCTGGCACAGCATAACGATTTGCTATAGAATGTCTCTGTCCACCCTATAGCGCTCTACTATTTCCAGCTCATGTAGGCCCTGGTAGGTTACCCTGGTCTGTACACTCTTTTCCTCCTCCTCACTGTGGGTTGGTTGACAGCAGTCTCCTCCTCACCACCCTCACTCTCTAGCAGATATTGTTGGAGTAAAGCAGCAGCAACCTCTAACATATTTAGTTATTTTTTTGCCAGTTAAAAATCACCCTTCTGTGTACACCAGTGGTGTAGATTTTTTGGGAAAAAACAGTCTAAAGGGTGTTTGCATAGTTTATATTAGTGTGCTGGACTGCTGCATCTGTAGTTGGCTGATTCTGATATATTCCACCTGCCAGCAATGCTAGTTCTCCTTGATTGCCTTCCTACTGCTGTTTTGCCTTCCCACTTCCTCCCTATTTAAGCCCAGAGGTGCGTCGAGCATACCAGGTGCTCAAATGTAAAGAGTTCTGTTCTTTTCTTTTTTTTTTTGGCCCTCTGCATGCCGCACACACCCGTTTAGCTAATGTAAGCACTTTTAAGTAGAAATGGCCCTCCCTGGATGTGAACACACTCTGCATTTCATGGAATAAGACAATACAGCCTCAGACACACACCCTTTCTTAGAGGGCAAGCACGGGCCACAGAGCTCCAATGAGCTTACTGCAAGCATGACACACACCCTTATGAAGTCATTCAGCTCTTATACTTGCACAGTTGTATTGCTGCACCTACATAATTAGGTACAAGCTGACACTTTGAGGAAATCTGTGAGTCAGTATAAGTCCCATCATTTGTATACCACAATGTGTACATCCTTAGTTGCTGCACTTAGACTGTCCCTTTCCCCTTGACAACCAGTGCTCCCTCATATTGTTTACATTCTGCATGCCATTGACTATAATGGCAAAATGCAGAATTATCTTAAAATTGACTTTTCTCATTTTTTTTTATTTTTGGCACAATCCTGTTTGCGAGCCACTGCCCTGAGCTTAAACAGCTGAGATAGGCCAAAACAAAAAGGTTAATTTAAAAAAAAAAATAAACAGTTATTAATGCCAATGGCCTTATATTTGGCCATTGGCATGTGTGTTTGACTATAATACATGCTTTTCATGAGCTGTCCTGTCTCCGTTTGCTCAAATGCAGAAATGTATTCAGTTACTAACTGAATAAATTTCTGCTCTGACATTGTTCCTGCATGGAGTCCTGCCAGCTTCTTGGATCGCAAACTCACCTTATTTGCATGATTTTTACCAGCAAGTGAGGTTTGCATCCCATACGGATTTCCATGCAGGAACAGTGTAGGGCCGCTCGTGCATGTGAAAATGTCACTTTCCTGGATTGCTCGGTGGCCATTTTCCATACAGGAGCTCCTACACTGTTCCTGCATGGAAAATGGCCATTCCTGAATCCCAGGGAGTGTCTGGCATAAGCATCCCAACACATGTAGGAGTAATGAACACAGCACTGAATATGAACTTTACAGTTTTTTGTAGGTAGAAGTACTATTTTATTGTATTATTCCTACCTTACCAATAAGTCCAGAGGCTAATCCTGAATTTGTTACACTACAATCCATTGATAACTAGCCTACTTTCAATATTTTTAAGTTATTACTTCTTTCTATAACCCTTTTAATTTATTTTGTGCTTTCCCTCAACTTTCTCCAAAATGCAGAGCCCACTGGCTGTCAAAATGGTGACCTGTATAAAAAAGGCAAAAGTTTTGGCAGATTTATGTAGTTATTATTCAAGTTAAGAACTGCTAGTTTTAACTCTCTGAATCACATCAAGGTGCATATGTTTAAGAGCTTCCACTGACATGACCCTGAAGCTGAGTTTATGTAGCTGTGAATGAGTTGCAAACTGTTCATGAACATGTCCAGGTGGTGTGAGAACCTCAGGTTCATGGCTTGATGCTGGTGTATATTAGACTAGTCTATACATTTTCATGCTCTTTTGTGCCCAGCCTGAACCAATCCATACAGTAAGAGGGCAGATGGAGTGTTGTCTCATCATAGTGGACATAGATCACTCTGTGGTAATTTCAGTTCATACTTGACCTTTCATTCCATTTTGAGCCTGGACCTTAAACCATGCACTCTGTTAAAGCCTAGTACCCTGCCCTGGGTTGGTCTGAAGAAGGGACCAACAATCTCTTTCACCTGCTATCTTCAAATGTTGGGGGTGCCACAGCTGGCAACACCTGGAAAATGTTGATATTTGTTCTGAGATGAGGGATCACCTCACCTCCATGAGGGGTACTCCATGCTTGGGAGAGCAGCACTAACACATGTAAAGTGAGCTGCAGAGCTGGAGAATGGACCAGCTGACTTCCTGAGTTTCAAAGGTACAGGAGAGACTTTCTCATCAATATTTAGCTTACATATTAGGATCTATATGTTTATATAATTATAAACACATACATATACAAACTCCCACATGCTCACATAGATATATCTGTCTATTTAAACAAATATAGATATATAAAATGCCATTTATTTAGTCAGAATAAAGATAGTACATTGTGCATTTATTTAATATATATATATATATATATATTTTTTTTTTTTAAATATGTATATATATCTATATCTGTATCTATATATCTAAATATATTTCACTCTTTATATATATATATATATATATATATATATATATATATATATACATACATATGTCAAATTATTGAAGTTCCAAAACATCAAAAATAATATGGCTGAGAGTATATGATCGAAATTTCAGAACTTTGAACAGCAAAAAAAATCAAAATAAAAAACAAAAAAAATTCTATTTTTAACATTTTTGCAGAGGGGAAGCCCCTCTTCGCTCCCACATGGGTGACTGCACCCCCACACCCCCTGCTAATTAAATATACCAACTTCAGGATCACACTACATTGTGAAATAGGGTAAATTTCCCATTCTGTTCTGTACCTCCATCTAAATTCAAAACATTTGACATTTCAAAACTTTAATCATATGATTCATACCATATGACTTTCGAAGTTTTGAAACTCTGATAATCTGATAGAGACCTGTATATATGCACACACACACCCACACACACACACACACACACACACACACACACACACACACACACAAAAAAAATATATATATGTATGTATGTATGTATATGTGAGCATGTGTGTGTGTGTGGGTGAGGTGGTCTAGTAATAATTATGTAGGATTTAGAAAAAGTTTTTTTTTTTATATTTCCACAGCTGCTGCAGAGGCTGAGTACCACCAAATGAGGTGAAAATATTAGTCTGATGATCCCATGAGTTTGGGTTTACATCAAGAAGGAGGTAAAAGATAGGAAAAAAATAACTAAGTTAAATAATTATATTACCACGGATTTCAGCTTGTTATCTTGTCACTCTTATAGCTTTAGTAAGTGTTCACTGAATATATTCCATTTCACTTACAGAATTTTGTTGAATTGAATCAGTCATGCCAAAGGAACTGAAGTTTTACACAAATTAATAATTCTGAAGTAAAAAGAGGGCAACCATTTGAAATGTCAGGTTCTGCTATTTTAAGTCCCAAAACCCAGAGACCGAATGGCCAAAAAAGGACTTGTATATGTTAAGTCTGAGATGCCATTTCTCAGACTTGTCCCTTTTCTCCGAGGTATGGCATTCTTGGAGTTTGTATATATAAGTTTGGGAGGTAGAGGGAGCTTGGCCTCACATGGGCAGAGACGTTTAAAGGAGAACAGTGATTTCTGAGATTCACTTTTTCCTATGTTTTTGGTCTTTTTTTTTTGGTTTGACAGCACTTGGCATTTTGAGTGGCAACATTTCATTACAGAGCTTAAACAAAGACATAACCATGAATTAGTACTTGTCAGTATTTATTGTTATACTTTTTAACTGAAAAATGTTAATGTCATTTCATTACAGAAATTATTATAGTTATTTAGTCATGTTAAAGTAAGTACATTATTATAAATGAAAACAGATCTGAACCTCAATTAGTTTCTGTCAGTATTTAGTCATTATAGTATTTATTGCAATATGTATTTAGTAACTTGCAGTTTAACATTCCTGAATAAAAATGTTACATCTTATTTTAATTTCATTAAAGTTAAGATATTTGCTATTTAACATGCACAAGTCCTTTTGCTATCTCTCCCTCTCTCACTCCCCCACCCTTCCCACTCTCTCTTTGTTCTTTTTTTTTCTTCTTCTTTCCATTTTATTTTCTGTTTTTTTTACGTGTGCCAATGTGATGAGGCACCTTGACTGTAAGCCTTCCAAGTGCAAGATCATTCTCCACCTCCTCTACCTTCCCATGTCACAGGTTGGTAGTGGTAGCCCCACCCTTGTGTGCATCCCAGCACATAACTGCCTGGCTATCCAGGAATTTGGTCTTCAGGACCTGATTGAGGCTGCAGTTATTAGTTCCATGGAGAGGCATTGGTACCCTTACAATTGCCTCCTCCACTGAATGAAAGACTTACTGTCTCAGACTAACAAGCCACCAAGGGCCTTATCCTCCTCTACATCAGAGTCCATCGGGTTACATGGAATATTTGAAACTTTCAATACATAGTATGGTCAGAGTTTCATAGAAATCCTTCCCTGCCTTTTGCGTTTGTCCAACCTCTGTATGTGTTTTCTGCCTTCCCACTGTCAGTACACCATAGTCTCTCTGTCTGCCTTGTCTCTTATACTTTCTTTTAAAAATGTCCTCATCCCTTCCCTAATTCCACCTCTTACATGCTCTTCTCTTATTTCTTCCACAACTTTGCTTATGAAAAATTGGGAAAATGTGGGTATTTTCCAACCAAAAAATATTACCCATCCTATCCCATCTCCTACCCACACCCCCTTAATATTATTTTTGCTTGGCTGTACATTTTGGGGTGTTTTTTTCAGTTTCAGTTGCCTGTTCACTCCCCTTTTTCTGACATTATGAAAGTCACAGTAGGGTGTACATATCATAACACTTCCAAAGAGAATAGAAATATTTAAAAATTGTGGCTAAACTGCAAGCCAGAGGCACTGAGCAAAAACACTGCAAAATCTTGCAGAAAGTTTTGATGGATCCATGCAGCTTCTCACTTGCTACAGCTTACCAAAAATCAATGACAATATTCATGAATTTATATGCATATGTACTTTTCTGCATATAACTAAAGTCATTTATTGTCTGGCTAGTCTGATTTAGATGTTAGAAAGTACACAGGGCATTTCCATTGAAAGGTTGAGAAGTTATAAAACCAGCAACTGCAATAGAGGCTTTGCAGCATAACTAGCAGGCTCCACTTTTGTGTCTGTGAAGCATGGAATATGAATTTACCCCAAGGCCTAACTTTTTCCTGAATAATGGAGGACATAGGATATGGTGAGAACACAGATGTTGTTGTGGTAGGGCAAAGGTTTTTTTCCATTATAAAGCCCATGTTATGGAAATGTATATGTGCAATCTTTTGATTATGGTTTTGTGCAAAGAGATGATATTCTCAATATTTCTGGGATATTCTTAGCTTTCATCTTTGAAGCCAAATGTCAAAGGAAGAAAAAAAGAATGGCATATGAAGTTCAGCAAACAATGTACATACACATTCTGCATCATATTTGCTCAGAAGCATAATTAATGTATTAATGTTATGAAAGCTTTCAAAAAAGACATTTAATCAAGTCTTGCATTTTTAGATTATGAAGATGAACAATAAAGGTCTTTGCTCTGAGGTATATTAATATTTGATTACATAGCAACCATGGGATCCATTCCTCAAGTAAACTTACCAGATAAGGTATGCTTTCCAAGAACATTTATAAATATGACATAAAATAAAATAAATGTAAGCTGAAAAATAATAAAAAGAAAAGAGCGAATTGAACAGCTAAACTATTACCATGTGTTATAAACTTCCCAGAATTTAGAAAAAATAGTTCATGCACATACTTCTCTGGATTATTGTTTTCAAAGGTGCACTGTTTTCCTTTTAATCTTTCCTTGAGTGACAAGTCATGACAAGTCAGTCTCAATAGTGGAAATCAAAGAATAACTAGAACACAGGAGCACGTTTTTATAAAAGCTTGCATTGCAACCTGTTAGATAGGTTTTGACAGACAGAATAAAAAGCTAAGTAAATGAAACGCACCTAATCATAAATCATGTATTCCTGCTTGCGGCCATTTGAAACAACCTAAAATATTTACACCTTTCAACATATTTCTGAATATTAGTACTAGAAATACCTTAATGATTTTGGTTTTGTGACTAATGTAGTTAAAACATATTGCAAGGGCCTCAAGCATTGTTTATTGTATTTTGATATGCAGTCAGTTCCCATTTGCACTTATTTCCTCTATTTTCATTAACAGAGGTATTACTAAGTCCAATTTAACTCTAGAGGGAAAAAGGAAGCAAACATAACCACACACACACACACACACACACACATATACATATATATATATATATATATATATATATATATATATATATATATATATATTTATTTATATATCTAAATGATATATTCATCCTTCAGATGAGACATTAAAACAAGGTTCCATCTGTTTTGTGGGGGTTCAACAGTTGTATGTAAAAGATCCCACTGTATAGGTTTATAGTCTCATAGGTTCACAGGTGTAGTAGGCTAACAACCACAAAGGTCTTTTTAAGCCTAGCCATGCATCCTATGTCTCTGACAAGTCCTAGTACCCTTGGTAAGTGTAAGCAAGGGCTTGGAAGATGAAATATTTAGAAGCAGGTGAATGGGAGATGAATCTTTAACAGGCTGTCTGCGTCCTTTAGAAACATAGGTGCCAAACCCTGGATGAATTACCTGTTCCTCATCCAATTGCCAAGTTACTCTTGAATAGGGTTATGGAGGGACTCTGTTTCACATGGATGGGAAACCTGCCTCAGATAAGGGGTAGTTTCTGGGTTACATACCTGTCTCTCCAGCAGGTCCTATTTATACCACAGGCAAGGTTTACATCTTTAGAGCAGGTAATTTTGGTGCTGTTTGTTTTGTGGATATGCAGGAAGTCCATCTGGGTGGGGACTGGCAGTGCCTTGTAAGCCAGGCATAGATCTCCCTTTTACAGTTTGTAGGAGACAGAATAAATGGATACTGCTTTGAGGCAGAATGCATAGGATATGGTACTTAAGCTCCGTATTCTTTTAGTGGGAACCTCTGTGGATATTCCAGTTGTTGGACATGCCTGGTTAGCTGCATACTAATGAGATATTGTATTCAGTGATAGGTCTGATGAATGCTGAATACAGTGGAACAATGACCTGCATGGACCTAGGTGCCATACCTTTGTTAGTAAGTAGTACAACATAGAATGATTTCCTCATTACTGTAGACATGTGATGGAAAAAGGCTAGATTACTGCCTATGCATGTACCAAGACCCTGATGAGTGGGTCAGCTTTTAGGAATGTGCTATCAACATGATAGTTTCCAGGGAGTGGATGACATACCAAAGGATACTATTATGCATTTCTTGACATTTAGTGTTGGTCCACGGCTCTGACACAAGTCATTTGTCTGTTAGTCCTTCCCACAGAACATTTGTATCAGTGGGGGATTTTATTACTGCTTCTAATTTGCAATCATCTGCAAATTTAGTCAGCCATAGGCACTTGACATTGGTCTTGACTTCAGAGAAATAAATGCCAAAAAGGAGTGGCCCCAGGACTGATCCCTGAGGAACTCCACAATTGTAACTGGCCTCTTTGCAGAGGTGGACTCCCCAGTTCTAACCTTCTGGGTCCTGCCTGTGAGCCAGCTGGCTAGCTAATGGGTGGCATAATGGTCTATACCTAACCTCTTGATTTTTGTCAACAATGCTTGAATGGGCTATTGTGTCAAATGCCCTTGCCTGGTCAAGGTATGGGCAGCGTAAACTGTTTTGCCCTCTTTCATTTCTTTGTTGATGCTATTAAATAATGTCATGATGAGTAGGCATGACCTGTCCTTGATGAAACCAAATTGGGTTGGACCCAGTGTTTGAAGTTTTCCTGTGTCACTGTTGATCATTTCCATAATAATTATTTCCATGGCTTGCATTTGACACTAGTGAGACTTATGGGTCTGTATTTTCCAGGGTCTGTAGATGACCCACCTTTTTGCAGAGGGATGACTGCATTTCAGAGCCTATTTGGAGGCTGCAGTTGAACAGCAAGTCCAGAGGGGCTGTACTTACTGAAAAAGAGTACAGTAAGCTCTCTGGTATCCTGGCTAATTTTCATTGTTAATATCTTCACTTTGGAACTTCCATGAAAAGAGAACACTCATCTAGTGAGACTAAACCAGCCAACAACTAGTAAATAAGTAACTAAATAAATAAATAAGTAAAATAAAATAAAAACAATTACAATAAGGGAATGAAATTTTCATTTAAAGGTTAACAAAATGTAACAAAATAGTTTCTAAATGTCAAGCTACTGCAGTGCATCAGTTACTAGCATTTAATCCTTTGTCTACTACAACTAGTTAGCATTATATATTCTAGAGGCATATATTTATTAAACTGTTACAGTTTCTAATCAGAGGATATCACGTGAAAAAATGAGTCAAAAAGAGATTGTCAGAGAAAAGAAGTGGATTCATAAATGCCGGCAAAAATATTTGTATGTGGTATTGTGAATTCCAAAGTGGTGATCAACCAAATAAATAGCTAGGATAGTTTAAAGAAAAGCTTACACACAGAAATACATTTTGCACCTAAATCACGTTAAATATGGTAATACAACTAATGACTTTGAGTTTAAAATCATAAATGTGGAGATGAAAGGGTACAAGGTCATCTGTAAATAAGGTACAAGTAACCAGCCTCAATGATAATTTTCTTGCACACTAACATGTGCACACATGCACAAAGACACACACACACACACACACACACACACACACACACACACACACACACACAAAAACACACACATATGTGTGTATGTGTGTGTGTATAGATAGATATAGATAGATAGATAGATAGATAGATAGATAGATAGATAGATAGATAGATAGATAGATAGATAGATAGATAGAACCTAGCACTGTAATTTATAAATGCCCCTACTGGAGCCAGACTGAATTTAAAGAGTGCCCTGACCTCTATAACTATTTTAGATACCACTTTTGAAGACACCACTGCAGTGCATTACCATGAGACAGATGTCACTGTACCAGACTGTATTGTTTCGTACTACTTTCTTATCTTAGATGTTATAAATCTAGTATCCAGTAAACATACTACACCAAATTAACATGTGCACTCCATTTTAACATTACAAGACTCCTTAAAGAAATCTGTTTCTAAATATCTAAGCATGTTTTACAAGATTTTCATTGCACAGAATATGAAACAAATTCCAAGTTTTATTTTATTTAATTAAAATTATCTTTTTGTTAATGCATACTATTTATTGTATTCACAATCTTCTGTTTCACTTATTTCTTCTTCTAACCGCATTGTGTCTCCTTTATTCACATTAATACAATCAAATCATTACTCCAACATTTTCTTTTTTTTTTGTTCAAATATTTTCATTAAAGTAAGTAATTGTTTGTTTACAACAATAATATGAATGGTAAAAAACATAATTTTAAATAAGAAAATGAATAAAGAAAAAACACAACTATATACATTATTTACAGAGGCCTGAAAAAACATTCATAAAACAATAAGCCAGTAGAAACAGAAATGCATAATAAGCATAAAGTCCCTCAGAAAGAGCCATTGACCATTCAACATGTCTGATTAAGAGATGAAACCTTTATCAAAGAATTATTGGTGAAACTCCTTGGGTGTATTCTGACTTCTTTTGTTTTGACTTTGTTTATTTATTTCAGTTTGATGACATGGGGGGGGCACTGGGCTCAGGAGCCCGTTTTCAGTGGTGGCCCGGGGGAGAAAAGCTCCAACATTACATAGTAAAAATTAAATTTTTAGATGTTACACTTCAGAGTGCAGATATAAAAGATAAGCAAAATGCAGTTACAATAAGGGTGTAGATACATTATAAGTCAAAGACAAGAACTGGAGAATTGGTACAATTCCACATTACATAGTAGGCATTAAATGTTCAAATTAAAGTTAGCATTCATGATTCAGACATGAACTGATACACTGGTAAAGTATCACATTATGTAGTAAACATTAAATATTCAGGTTAAAGTACCCATCAGGATGCAGATGGGGAAAGGACGACATGGGGAGCAAACTATCTACAATATATACAAAATGTGCATGAGATAGAGTAGAGAAGTGAGTCATTTCTAGAGGAGTTAGGTAGTAGGGAAAGGGACTGTAGGGAAAACATGATTTAGAATGAGGAGAGAAGAAGGCTAGGTGGGTAAAGTGCAATTGCAAGTCCAGTTAGATAGACAGTAGGAATGAAAATGTGATTTGAAGTTGTCAATATTTTCAATAGTTCATAGAGAAGGAGGGAGAGAGTTCCATTTTTTTAGCTTGTGAGAAGGACAGGAGGTGCTGTCCAGTAGGCCGGATTGGTTTGTAGACTGTGATAAGGTTTAGTTGGGAAGATCTAAGTGCCCTGTTAGGGATGCATGGTTGTAGGATGTTGGAAAGGACAGGGCATATAGTACGGTTAAATAATAGCCTATGGACAGTAGAGAGAGTTGGAGGTAGTTGAGATGGTTTGGAGATTCTAGCCAGTTAAGTAAGTGAAGGGCAAAGCAATGGTGAGAGGAGTATTTGGCTTTCATGGCAAATTTGGAGATTTTATTGTAACAGCTTTCCATTTTGGAAGAGATGGAGGCAGATAGGTTAGTTAGAATAGGTGCACCATACAACAGAGAAGGGAGAAGGTAAGTAGTGGTGAGGGTTTGTCTAGTAGAAGGAGTGAGATAGTGAAGGTTTCTGTATAGTAGGCTGAGTTTTTGATGTGTTTTCTTGATGTTTAGTTGGATATTTGTGTCAAATTTTAGGTGTTCATCTATGGTGACCCCAAGTAGTTTGGCATAGGGAACAATTTCTATAGTAGAATTGTTGTGACTTCTAATTTGGAAAGAATTTTTGTCAAGTGGGGGGATTGTGAGGGAGTGAAGAGTAGTATTTTGGATTTGTTAGCATTTAGAGATAGATGGTTTTACAACATCCAGTTCTCAGTGGCAGATAAGGTGGTTTGAGTAAATGATTGAAGTTTTGGGAGGTTAATGGCACAGCAGACTAACATGGAGTTGTCAGCATATTGTACTATTTTAGTGTTTGGGATGGCCGAGTGGAAATCATTGACAAAGATATTTGACAAAGATATTAAACAGCATAGGGCCAAGAATAAATCCTTGGGGAACTCCAGTAGGAGTGGGAAGGAAGTCTGAGGTGCCTCTCTTCCATTTTATGGCTTGAGCTCTTTCAGATAGGTAACTTGAAAACTAGGATAGGGAGTTGTAAGAAAGGTTTAGATTAGCAAGGTGGTTAAGAAAATGGGTATGGGAGATAGTGTCAAAGTCCTTGGAGAGGTCTAATAGCACAGTAGAAATTTATTTATTTTATTTATTTTATTTTACATTTGTTGACCGGGCTAGTCTAGCTGGACACTTGTCCATTTTCAGTAGAGACCCGGGGAGAAAAGCTCCACTACAATAACAACTAGAAAAAAAAACAACATTTCTACATAACAGCATAGTACTAATATAGTTTCCAAATTTATAGAAGCTATAATTCCAAATATCTGAGGTAGAGTCATGTTTACACAGTAGAGAGCTTGCTTTGCAATTTTAAGCTCTGTGGCACATTCAAGGAAGGAACTGTTAGCAGTAAGTTTAATAAGCTGAAAAATCACATAAACTTAGAGGTTAATAGGAGAGAAAGACAGTTATAAGAAAAACTAGACCTAAAATATGAAGGAGGAGAGTTTAGTCAGGATTTATACAAGGGCATAACCAGTGAGTTAGAAGATATTCTTTAAGTTGCTTTTTGAACAGAGATGTAGAGGAGAGAAATGAGAGTTCCCTGGGGAGCAGATTCCAAGCTTTCCCTACAGTGTTTGAGAACAGTATGTCCCCAGCTTTGTTTTTATATTTATGTATAGTCACTAGTAACCTATTGGCTGAGTGAAGGGTTGTGAGATTTTTGTAGGGGGTGAAAAGACTAGTTAGTATTGGAGTATTGGTAGGATGATATAAGATCTTGTCTGTAATAGTAAGTTGTTGAAATAGTAGTTGATTTTGGAGTTCTAGCCATCAAATTTGTTTTAGATTATGACAGTGGTGGGTTCTAAATGGGGAGTTAGTGGCAAATCTGGCTATGTTGTTATAGGTGACTGCCAGTTTGTTGAGGTTGCTTTTTGAAAGATTAGTATAAATGGGAGAGGCGTAGAGGAGGGTACAGATGAGATGGGTATGGGCAATAGTAGTTATGGCTGCAGGGGTAAGGTAGGGTTTAATTCTGTAAAGGGTGCCTAGCTTTCTGTTAACTGATTTTATGGTGGTATTGATGTGTATATCAAAGGTAAGGTTATGGTCTATTGTCACACCAAGGAGTTTGGTGGTTGGTTCTGGAGATATTACAGTACCATTATTTGATGTCACTGTAAGGTCCGATTGAGAGGACTTTATTGTAGGATTGAAGAGCAATAATTTTGTTTTTTTTGGCATTCAGGAGAAGGCAGCACTGTAGAAACCAACTTTCAACTTTATTGAATACATTCTGGGTAAGGGATTGGAGTTCTGGTAAGGAAATAGCAGAGCACATTAATGTTGAATCATCTGCATATTGCATGCAGGTAGCTTGAGGAAGTGTTAGATTTAGATCATTACTAAAAATGGAGAATAGGAGAGGGTCTAAAATAGAGCCATGAGGAACACCAAGGGAAACAGGATGGGGTGTGAAAAATTCATTGTCCCAGAGTACAGCTTGTTGTCTGTTTTCTAGGTAGGACTTAAACCAGAGTAGTGCCTGTGTATCAAGTGAGAGAGATTTAAGTATATCCCAAAGAAGGTGATGGTTAACCATATCAAAGGCTTTTGAGAGGTCAATAAAGAGTGCAAAAGATAGGGAGTTGTTATTACGATTTTTGTTAATGCAATTAGAAAAGGATAGAAGGGCAGACATTGTGATGTGGAATAGTCTAAAGCCATGCAGACAGCTGGCAAGTAAATTGTTGTGGAGAAGGTGGTCGAGTAGCTGTCGGTGGATAGACTTCTCCATTATTTTTGCTAGTGGAGAGAGTAAGGATATAGGGTGAAAGTTTGAGAGTTCAGTAGAGTCACCACTCTTATGAAGAGGAATGATATGGGAGATTTTCTAGATAGATGGGATTGTTCCTTCAGTAATTGTTCTGTTTATAAGTATGGAAACGGGATAGGCTATGACTTTTGCTGATTTCTGTAGATATTCAGCTGGTAGGAGGTCAGCTGAAGGAGTGTCTGGTTTAAGTTTTTGGAAAGAGTGCAGATAAGAGATGTAGGTACAGGTTGTAGATTAAATTAGTTATAGTGGGTGACAGAGTAGTGGTAACAGGGGGTAAAGAATTGGCTGGGGATTGGATAGCACCAGTAAAGAAGGTATTGAAGGCATTAGCAATACGTTTAGGATTGTCATGGGTGGAGCCTGTTGAGGTTGGTGTTTTGGAGTGACCTAGATGTAAGAGACTGTTTATACCTGACCAGAACTTTTGTGGTTTGGGCTTGTGGGTTTGTTGGAGTTGAAAGTAAAATTTTTTCTTGTGAAGAAGTACAGAAGTTTTAGTAGAGTTCCTCAGCTGTTTAAATTGTATATGGTCTATTGGATTTTTAGTAGTTCTCCATTTGGCCCAAATTTTATTTCTTATTGTGATTTTTTGTCTAGTTTCATTTGTAAGCCATGGTGCAGTTTTTGTGCTATTTCTGATGTATGGAATAGGGGCATGGTAGTCTAAGATCTGTAGGAATTTGGTGCTGAAGTATAACACTGCTTCCTCAAGTTGAAGATATTTTAGAGGTGACCAGTCACATGCCTTAAGTTTGGTTTGGAAGCTTTCTTGATTAAACTTTTTATTAAATTGAGTAGTTCTAAATAGGTTAGAGTTAGGAATGTTGATCTTTTGTCTACATACAAAGGTTAGAGAGTGGTCACTAACGTCATCTGGAAGGGTGCCTGCTTTATAAGACAAGGGATGGTTGTTAACAAGGATCCAATCTAAGGTGCTTTCTTTGTTATTAGGTTTATGGATTCTAGTAGGGGAGGTAATTATTTGGGTAAAGCCATATAGGTTTATATGGGTTGTTGGGTTAGGTGAAATACAGGTAGTCCAGTCAATATTAAAGTCGCCCAGTACTACAGTTTTTTGAGGTAAGTAAGTAGAGAGCCAGTAAAGGATATTTTCAAGGGTACTGATGTTATTTCCAGGAGGAAGGTAGGAGCATATTAAATAAATGGCTTTAAAGGTATTGATTTGTAGCTGTGCTGTAATGATTTCAGCATTACTACTAGTAGGGAGCTGCATATCAAAAGTAGTGACTTGTAGCCCTGATTTGAAAAGGATAGCTACACCACCACCCTTTTTGATTGTGCAATCTATTCTCAGAATAGTATATCCAGGTGGGGTAATTTCATTATTCTGGGTTAATGGTTTTAGCCATGTTTCTGTAAGGCATAAGATGTCAGAAGAATGCATATCTAGAAGTGCATGAAGGTTGGCTACTTTATTATTTATGCTACGTACATTCAGATGTGCTATAAGGAGAGAGTTAGAAGGTCTTGCTTGGGTGTAAGTGGTGGAGGGAATGAAGGTGAGGGGATTAGTGTTATCTAAATTGTTAGGGCCAGGGTTGGGGTGAATATCACCATCTAATAGGAGGTGCAGATGAGGTCTGATTGTAATCTGTAAAGTTTTGGAGAAGATATATAGAGATTTTCTGGATTGGAAGTAAGAAATATGAGCAAGTCTATGATACTTAGGAAGCAGGTAGGAGGGTATTGATGTTAAGCTTATATGGTTATAGGAGGATGGATGTGTTATTAGTAAAGTATGCTGAGAGGAGTGGTAAAATTCAGAGATACAGAGATGTTCATAGGCTGAAAGCATATAGGATATAGATAGAAAAGGAAGAACAGTGAAAAGGAGCAATAACCTTTTATGTTTGGACATAGGAATAATAGCCATTGTGAGGTGTAAGATAGAGGTAAAGTGGAGATAAGGAGTGGGGAGGAAATAAATGTAAAGAAAAAGGGTATGGGATGAGAGAGGATGTGGAGGTAGGCTATATCTAGTGAGTTAGTTAATGAGGGGAAGTAAGTGATATGTGATAAGTATATAATAGGGTAATGAGAAAAGGTTAGGGGATAGGGTTATAAGGGAGGGGGTGTGGTCTTAGAGGTAGAAATTTAGGTGTAGTGGGGTTGGGCGGGATTTGGGGGTAGGGTAGGGGAGCGGAGTGAGCCTGCAGGGCAAACGAGGCTGGTAGACCCAGAAAGTCAAAGGCTAGAGGGAAAAACAATCAGTAAGCTAAAGAGACAGCAGCTGAGGTATAAGGTAGGGCTGAAAGAGCGTGCCTTAAAGCAAAAAGTGATAAGGCAACATGGGCAGTAGAAGAAGAGGGGAAGAAACAGCAGGAGATCAGAAAAAGTGAAAAAATGGTCTATTCCTAAAGTAAATCTCAGGGAGATAAATACCGTGGGTATAGGCTAATTCCTGGGTATGTGATGCCACCTAGTGGCGACAGGAGAAATGACTACTAGTAAGGATCGTACAGAAATGGTGACCCACTGTATCCATTTGGTTGATAAAATAATATCAAGAGGGGGGAGGGAGAGAGGATGGCTGCGGTCAGCTGCTAACACGCTGTTGGCAAAAAGTCAGACTCGCAGGGTAAAAACACAGTTATGCGCTTAAATAATAAGGCAGCATACACTGAGCAATTCACTTGAGTGATGAGGTAAGCACACAGTAGGGTGCGTAGAGCAGAAGGGAGTCTTCACACAGTAATGGGAGGAGATATTCCATTCTGTTGGTCGTGGTTTGTAGGTTCCGTTTTAACCTATGCACAGAGGGAGTACCCGGGGTTAGAGCCGCTGTAAAATAAAGAGACAGGACAATTGTGAGTAATGGAGGAGAAGAGAAGGACAAAAATAGAAAAAGAAGAAGAAAAAAAAAGTTAGGCTGGACGATAGGACAGAAGATAAGAGTTAGGGAAAAGACTAGGAAGCAGAGGGGGATATTAGAGGGACATACAACAGGGAAAGGACAAGACAAAGAGAAAAGAACAATTTCCCCTAGAACCCAAAGAAAAGAGAAACACCCAGCTGTAATATAGAACAGGCAAAGAGAGTTGCAAGTAGAAACCCACACCTTTGGTCACACATGAACAGTAAAGATAGAGCCCGTCGTACAAGGGAAAGGAGAAAAAATACAATTTGTATTACAACTGCAACAGAGGTCCCAGAAACAAAACACAGTGACAGTTACAGTAAATACAGCTAGAGATATATCTTAAAAAACAGTAATGTAAGTTAATATTTGCACAAATCAATGCTGAATATAGAGCACTTAATCCACTATACATACATGTAGGATATCTAGAGCCAACATTGTGTAGTTATAGTGAAACTATGCCAGCAACATCAATTTAGAGACTATAGCTGGCGTAATAATACTGTGGGGTCAGCACACAAATAGTGAGTAACACTTTCCTGTTGCAGCCGTATAAAACTATATTACACTTTGGTGTTGCCAATCCTTCAGTAAAGCGAGACATGAGGTAACTAGTCTCGGGCAGGATAAATTAGACTGTTAACAGCAGTATCAGGCCTATAACAGAACAGAGGCTTGGCCAAAATGGACAAGCAAAATCAAAAGCAAACACAGTGCACATACAATTACGTAAAATAGCTACTACACGCTAATGCAAGGGGAGAGTTAGTTCTCCTCGTAAAAACACTAATTCAGTCACAATTCATAAGACAAGGGCAGAAACAGCCAGCAGCGCATGGAGTTTAAGAGAAACAAAAGTTATATACACATGATTACATATGAAGACCACTGAGGTCAACTCTTACCAGTAGGCGAGACAGGCAGCTGGACCACAGGACCAACTGGGGAGATAATGTACTCACTAAGGTGGGACTATGGAATTTAAAAATGGCGCCTGACAGCCCTCCTACAAGAAATAACTTCTAGGGTGGTGGTCAACAAGGGGGAGGGGAAAAGGAGGAGTGAGGTGAGGTAGGATCTGAGTGGGGGATGTAAAAGGAGCAGGAAAAAGGATCCAGAAAGTCAAAGACTAGAAAGGAAAACCAATCAATAAGCTAAAGAGACAGCAGCTGAGGTATAAGGTAGGGCAGAAAGAGCGTGCCTTAAAGCAAAAAGTGATAAGGCAACATGGGCAGTAGAAAAAGAGGGGAAGAAACAGCAGGAGATCAGAAAAAGTGAAAAAAGGGTCTATTCCTAAAGCAAATCTCAGGGAGAGAAATACCGTGGGTATAGGCTAATTCCTGGGTATGTGATGCCACTTAGTGGCGACAGGAGAAATGACTGCTAGTAAGGATCATACAGAAATGGTGACCCACTGTATCCGTTTGGTTGATAAAATAATATCAGGAGGGGGGAGGGAGAGTGGAGGGCTGTGGTCGGCTGCTAACACGCTGTAGGCAAGAAGTCAGACTCGCAGGGTAAATGAGCAGAAAATAAAACACAGTTATGCACTTAGATAATAAGGCATCATACACTGAGCAATTCACTTGAGTGATGAGGTAAGTGCACAGTAGGGCACGTAGGGCAGAACAGAGTCTTCACACAGTAATGGGAGGAGATATTCCTTTCTGCTGGTTGTGGTTTGTAGCTTCCGTTTCTAACCTATGCACAGATGGAGTACCCGGGGGTAGAGCCGACTGAGCAATTCACTTGAGTGGTGAGGTAAGCGCACAGTAGAGGGATTACCCGGGGGTAGAGCCGACTGAGCAATTCACTTGAGTGGTGAGGTAAGCGCACAGTAGGGCACATAGAGCAGAACGGAGTCTTCACACAGTAATGGAAGGAGCTATTCCTTTCTGTTGGTCGTGGTTTGTAGGTCCCGTTTCTAACCTATGCAGAGAGGGAGTACACGGGGGTAGAGCCGACTGAGCAATTCACTTGAGTGATTAGGTAAGCACACAGTAGGGAGCGTAAAGTAGAACGGAGTCTTCACACAGTAATGGGAGGAGATATTCCTTTCTGTTGGTCATGGTTTGTAGGTTCCATTTCTAACCTATGCACAGAGGGAGTACCCAGGGGTAGAACCGCAGTAGCAAGACAGGCAGCTGGACCACAGGACCGATTGGGGAGATAGTGTCTAGAGATGAATTTTCCAGAGTCACAGGCGTGGTTGACTATATCTAAGAATGAGAGAAGAACAGTAATAGTGCTGTGGCCAGGGCGGAATCCATGTTGGGTTTGCGAGATTAGATGGTTTGTGGTAAGGAAGGGCATTAGTTGAGTGTGAATGCATTTTTCCAGTATTTTTGCTATTGGGGAGAGGATGGCTATGGGGTGAAAGTTGGAGGTATCATTATTTTTGCCGCCCTTGTAGACGGGATGTATAAAGGCAGCACACTAATGCTTGGGGACATAAGATTCTTGTATGGATCTATAGATTAAGATATTAATGGGGAGGGTGATGCCGTCTGCAGCAATTTTTAGGAATTTTGAGGGAATGTTCTCTGGGGCATTGGAGCATGGCTTTAGCTTGCTGAGGAGTTTCTTTATGTAGGAGGTAGGAATAGGTTTAAGTTCAAAAGTATGGGGGTTGGGTTGAGAGGCTGGGGTAGAGTGACTAATTTGTGGGGTAGGGTATTTGGGAAGGACTTAGTTCAGCTATAGAGTTAATAAAGAAGGAGTTAAAAAGAGTGGCAATTTCTGGATCGGTTTTAGTAGTATTAGGGCAGGGGTTGTTTTTGTTGCCTGGGTGAAGGAGTGAATTGATGGAGTTCCAGAATTTTATGGGGTTTTTGTAGTGGTTGGTTTGGAGTTTCAGATAGAGGGATTGTTTATCCTTGATTATATGTCTTTTGGTGAGGTTACAGAGTTGCTTATATTTAAGGAGGGTTTCAGGATGTTTATTGCGCTGAGAAAGTTTCCAGCATTTATCACGTTGTTGCATAAGTTTTTTGGTTTCCTTGGTTAGCCATGGTGTGGGGTTAGGTTTGACTCTTATAGATCATGGAGGGGCTTGAGTGGTAAGTATATTTAGGAAGGTAGAATTGAATAATTAACAGTGTTATCAAGAGGGAGTGTATTTAGAGTGTTCCATTTAGTTTGTTTGAGGGTATTAGAGAAGGTAGTAGCGTTGAAGTTTGTAAGGTTATAAGTATGTATATAAAGGTGCTGGTGAGGGGAGGAATGGATTGCTTGGAGGATAACGGCAGGCAGGTGGTCACTAATAGAGTCAGGAAGGATGCCTGAGTCTAATATGCTGTCAGGGTAGGTAGTTAGGATCCAGTCTAGAGTGGATCCTGGAGGATTGCCTTTCTTGGGTCTGGTGACGGAGTTAATAAATTGAGTGAAGTTGAAGAGATTAACAGAAATGGTGGGATTTTGGTTGTTAATTTTGTTCCAAGTTAAGGTCACCTAGAATGTAGGTCTCAAGGTTAATATTAGTTGAGGCCCAATGGAGGATTTCTTCTGAAGTAGTAGTGTTCTTACCTGGGGGAATATTGAGGGAAAGGATGCAGCTACTTTTGTGATTGTTCATTTGTAGCACACCTATTGCAAGTTCAGCATTGTTAAATTGAGGAATGGGATTTGGGTATGGAATAATGGGGAGTATATTAGAGAATATCAAGGCTACTCCTCCACCTCTTCTATTCAGGTGGCCATATCTAATGGCTTGGTAACCAGGGGTAGAATTTCTGAATCAGAGGTATAAGGTTTTAACCAAGTCTCAGAGATGGCTACTATATCAGGTTTGTTCTGGTTGAGCCAGGCATGTAAGCTAGTTGCTTTATTTCGTAAACATTGGGCATTGAGAGTAACCAATTTAAGGCTTTTGAGGCTGGTAGTTTTGATCATTTTTGGAGGGAGGGGGTTGTAAGTGGTACTAGGTCCAGGGTTAGGGTGTATATCACCTGGCAGAATTAGGTGGCTAAAGAAAGAAGGTAGTAGGTGATTTAGTTTTCCTTTAGAGTGTTGGGGATGATATGAAGGAGGTTTGGGGAAGTTGTGTTTTGTTAAGGTGGGTAGTATCTTTAGTTTGAAGTAGTAAAGGTGGTTAGGCTGGAGTAATGAGGGAGAGATAGTATGGAAGTGAGGTATTGTGGAGGTGAGATGGGGTTGGAAGAGGTGCAGTGGGATATGAGAGAAGGGGCAGAGGAATGGAGGAATAGGAGGTAGTATGGTATAGTAGAATTAGAGTTAACAGGGTGGTAGAGGGGTTAAAAAGGGTAGGTAATAATGGAGAGTTCATAGTGAGGTGGTGTAGATTTATAAGATAGAGTAGAGTGGGAGGTATAATATAGGTATAATGTAGGAGAGGTATAAGATACAGAATGAGGAAGGAGAGAGGAGTAGAGTATAGTGGATGGTGTAAGGGTTGTAACTTTTAATTGAGGGAAGGGGTGAGAAGAGGAGGGACAGGGAGGAGAGGAATGTGAGTGGAGTGGAAGGACAGGGGAGAAGACTACTGGCAGGAAAAAATTTATGACTAGTGGAGGTGGGTGAGATTTGGGAGTAGGGGTGCGGAGTGAGCCCACTGGGCGAACAGAGCGGTTAGAGCCAAAGGGAGAGAAAAGTTATAAAAATAATCTGTATTGATGGATATTACTTCTTCTAGAAGAGATAGAAAATCTTCAAAAGTTGGAGAAGTAGTAGACTTCCAATTTCTAGTTATGCATTTTCAGGCAACCACTAGTATTATCCATAAAAGATACGAATTTGAGTTATTCATAATAAAACTTTCATTAACATTACAAAGAATTATTGTTTTGGATAAAGAGAAATCCCCGGATTCAGCAAGCTCTGCACAGAGTGCAGGAATAGTGCACGCAGTATGGCCGACGAGCAATCCAGGATCGAGTCCTGAGATACTATTCTCACATGGACGACACTGCCATATACTAATTACCTCATTTGCTGGTGAAAACCATGCAAATAAGGTGAATTAGCGATCCAGGAAGCAGGCAGGCATCTGTGCAGGAATAGTGTAACCTGCAGAAATGTATTCAGTTATTAACCAAATACATTTCTGCAAATTACAAAACTGAGGCATAACAGCTCAAAATAAAGCATATATTCTATGTAATAGGCATGCCAAATAGCCTAATATATGGCAATTGGCATTAAAAATAGGTGACATTTTATAAAAAAACAAGTTTTATTTTTTTTGGCCAATCTTGGCCGGTTAAGCATAGGGCAGCAATGTGCAAATGGGATCGCCACAAAAATAAAAGAGGAGGGGGGATAAGCTTTTATACCCAAATCTGCATTTTTCCATAATAGTCAATGGTATACATAAGACAACAATACCAGGGAATAGTGGTTGCTAAGGGGAAGGCTCAGTGTGAGTGTGGTAACCATGAATTAGCATTCTGGTTTATGCAAAGGAGGGGATTGATACTGAATCATAGATTTCCTCTCAGTGTTAGCATGTAGCCAACCATGCAGGTGCAACCACATCACTGTATACGTATAAGAGGTGGATGACCTCATAAGGGGATGTGGCATGCACATTTGAAGCTCTGTGGCCCGGGTTTGCCTTAGCTAAGCACAGCTAAGGAAGGGGGTGTGTGTCTCACATTGTTGAGCACTGTTTTCCGTGCTTAAATAGGTGTGCATGCCATGCTCTGGGTTTCAAACAAACAAAAAAAAAAAACAGGAAATGGCAGCACTGTTCACATCTGAGCACTGAGTATGCATGGCACATCTCGGGGCTTAAATGGGAAGGCAATGGGAAGGGAAAACAGCAGTAGGAAGGCTATCCATGAGAACTAGCATAACTGGCAGGTGAAATGTACCAGAATCAGCCAATTATACGGGCAGCAGACCAGCACATTACTATAAACTATGCAAACACCTTATAGTCTGTTTTTCCCCACAAACTCTACACCTCTGGTGTACACAGATAGGGAAATTTTACCTGACAAAACTAACAAAATGTTAGGGCTGCTGTCACTCTCATACATCAGTATGTGCAAGAGACTGAGTGTGGTAAGAATGTGAATGCTAATGACCGTCCCACAGTGAGGAGGAGGAGAAGACTGTACTGACTCAGGGTAACCTACTAGGGGCTACATGAGCTGGAGATAGTGGAGCGCTATAGGGTAGACAGGGAAATTCTGCAGCAAATTGTTGAGGTGTGCTGGCCCCACCTCACACACAGAACCAACAGAGGGGAACCCATCCCAGTAGATACTAAGGTATCTGAAGGCTTAAGAATACTAGGCACAGGTACCTTCCAAAGGGCAACAGGAGATATCATGGGGATCTCACAGGCATCAGCATCCAGGGTACTCCACCAGTTCTTGGATGCCATGTCAACACATGCCAGTGAGCACATATATTTCCTCAACACCAATGAGATGTTGACCAGCAATATGCTTCTCTTCCATCAAATAGCAGAATACCCTGAGGTAGTGGCTGTTATAGACTGCATACACATACACATCAAAGCACCACCCAGTGAGCAGTGTAGGATCTACATAAACTGCAAGGGCTTCCCCTCCATCAATTGCCAGGTCATGTGAGATGCCCAGGGCATTATCATGAATGTGCTGGCAGCGCTGGAAGCTATCACAACTCCCACATCTGGCATATGACACAGCTGCACCAGTCATTTGCCAGTGGGGACATCCCATATGGCCACCTAGTGGGGGATGCTGACTACTCTCTGGAGACGTGGCTGATGACACCCATCAGAAATGGACACACACCTGAACAAGAACTCCATAATGAGCCACACACACAAACTAGAATCATTATAGAGAGTGTGTTTGGGATGCTCAAGTCACAGTTCCACTGCCTGGACATATCTGGAGGAGCCTTGCAGTACTCTGCAGCTACGTGTATGCAAATATTCATAGTTGTGACATGCTGCACAGTATGATCTTGTGGAAATAGTTGCAGCAGGAACAGCACAGGGCAAGGCCACACAGCCCCCCACCATTGCCAAGCTATCACAAGCACAGGGTGACTCGGAGGAGGAACTACCTGAGCCTGCCCCTATAGGCAGAAGAAGGCATACCCAGTATGCCCAGGCTTTGGCAAAGAGGCAAAGCATAGCACATACACTGACATGGTGGGGACCCAGGGAATGACACCTGTCTCTGACTCACACATACAGTAAAAGGGATGCCAAACATGACACTACCTGTGCTTTACCATGTATAGGGAGTGTACTATATGCATCTGACATAGTCAGCTCTCCAGCACCGTTCTCAATACTGGCCCAGCCATAAGGTAAGTCACTCTTCCTATCAATTACTGACTGGAGTAGTATGTTCTATGGTATGGATGCAAGCATGCAAGGGAATCGGGTGGCCGAATGGGATGGCAGCAGATAGTGGACACCTATATGGGCAGCATGAAATCCATAACAGATACTGGTGTCAGCATACTAGGTAGTACTAGACAAGGTGATAAATCCCAATGCAGTGCATGTGGTGGCCAAAATAACTGTGGGTGTCCATAGGACACACACATGCATGTCAATAAGGTTCACATAACCACCACCAGCCTCAGCCAGCAGGACAGGTGTAGATGACCATAAAGAAAGGCTGAGCTAAGGCGTCCAAAGGATGGCAATGGTGAACAGCCTCCCTCCAGACCTACACAGACAGACTACAACAGGTCTGGTAGTCGTATGTTAGTTCTGAAGGGTAAGAAGTCTAAAACTGAAATGTAGGTAAATAAAATCTAAGATCTATACTCTACTGATATGCCTCCAGTCTGCTTTATAGGTCAGAATACAATATGAAGTGAAAGCCAGCAGAGTACCTGACATACTAGTACAGTCATAGCAAATTTTTAAAGTCGTCAGGTGTGCCCCCCACACACAATCTTATGTAGAAATGCAGTAACATGTAAGTGTGAGGAGTAATATCAGTGGAGCACAGATTGCCTGAGCTGGCCAAATATACACGATAATTTTTGCATGTGTACAATATGCAGGGGTCTGTGTGTTAGGTTGTTGTGTGTTCAATTTTGTCTGGAAGTGGTCAGCATGTAGGCATGGTGGGTTGAGTCTCAGTGGCCTATGGGCAGTACTGTGGTTGACAGGGCCATGTTCCAACAACTGCAGGGCCAACTACAATGCTTCTCACCAATACCCATTTCAGTAGTCATCCATACTCACTGTCCAGATGTCAATATCAGTCACCATCTGAAAGATGGACATGCCATGAATGTGGCACCAGATATACACACAGTACACAGGTGGAAGTACCCTAGACAGAGTGCATATAATGTAACTGTCAACTGCACACACCTTTGGAATTGTACATACAGGTTAGCAGCACATTAGTTGTCTGTGAAGTATGGAATACTGGTGTAGTCTGGCCAATCACTGTCAGACCACAAAAGTCACAGTTATAAAGTAATGAAAGACTGCCTATGTCCACACACAAGGCAGCATAAGGGGAATGTCCCAGGTATGTCTGTGAGTCAGCTGCAAGTAGCTTCCATATCACACATGCACCCAGCTCACCCCACCATCATCCACAGGTTTAGCACAGGTCATATCCTTACTGTTGGGAATGAGTACAATATGAACCCACTTCTGTATGGGAATACCCACAGAATGCAGCATGCTGAAGAGGTGTCCTATGCAGGTGTGACCCTAGCTGTAAGCAGCACCCTGCCTGCATCCAGACCAATGGATCAATATGGACAGGAAGTATTGCCAGTAACACCTCACACACTTACTCTGTCACTCCAGTGGAATCCACTGGCTCGCAGCCTGGGAATTTATGAATGGCAGAATGTACTGGCCTGCTACAGATGGTCTGCATCACTACCAAATAGCCTAAAGTCCTCTGTCAAAGGCCTGTGCCTCACCCGTAGTACCAATGTATGGTATCTCATGGGGTCCTAACTAACAACCTAACACAGTCAACAGAACACAAATACAAGGCCATGTTGACAAATCCCAGTAGCATGCCCCCCATGTCCTACTGCAAGAACTGTGGACCAATCCATAAATACCGCTGGGATGAAGGGCCAACTATAGGGATACTTCTCAGATATCACTCTCATAATGTTAGGAAGAGGACAGAATAACAGAGGGGGGTGTAGAAGCATGGACGTCATGGAGTGTGTGAAGTGTCAAACTCTGATGTGTGCCCATACTACCCCTGCCTACAAACCCATTAATGGGTGGCTACAAACCTGCTTGTAAACCACAATGTGAAGGGGAACTGACTAGATATATGAGCCCTTCCTCTGGGTAAACTGGATGAATCTGTACAGCTGAGAGGTATGGCCACAGCAGGATATGGCCATTCTGTTAAGCAGATATATGTACAAGAAGGGGATCCTCAGCCACCATACTACCAAGGTGCTAGACCACTTACACAAACCCATCAGCAAGCTACCATTCCGGAATGGCAGGAGTGTGCAGGAATGTGTAGGCTTCCCCACAATACTGGGCTCAGTTTCATTTATTTATTTATTTATTTATTTTATATTTTTTGACTGGGTTTGTCTGACTGGGCTACAAGTGCCTGTTTTCAGCATAGGCTCGAGGACAAAAGCTCCAACAGAAAAATAGAAATTTTACATATTGAATACATATAGAATACATTCATTAGTACCACACATTACTGCATTACAGTGTCATACATTACACTGTCGCAAGTGAAATACATATAGAAATACATTCATCAAAGGGATACATTCATAATTACATATTATATACATAATAGTGCAATAGTTACATACCTGAAATATTTTACTAGTTATGTCTGTACAGTGATGTAGCAAGAGAGGAAGATAAAGTATAAGTTTGTTTATTGAAGGGCAGGAAGAGAGAAGGGAAGTAGAAGGTTATAGGGGAGTGTTTATGGGGGATAATTACATTGGCAGGTCTATTTTTCATGAATGTATTTTTTGTAGCAGTTTTGAATTGATTGAGATGTTCAGGGGATCTTATATCTAGTGGTAGGCTATTCCAGGCCTTGGAAGGGTTAAAGCTATAGACTAGGTGACTTTTGGTCCTTGGTTTGTAGATTTTTAGTAGGCTTTGTTCAGAACTGTAGAGTAATCTAATGGGTATGTGATGAGAGATTAGAGATGCGATAGTTGGACAGAAAGAGGGTTTGTGGAGAATGGAGTGAATAATCTGAAACTGATTATACTGAAGCAGGTTAGGTAATTCTAGCCAATTTAGTTCTTTTAGTGAGAGATAGTGATGAGACTTGTAAGAATTTGGACAGCAAATCTGGAAATCCTGTTATAAGTTGTTTCTCACTTGTTTAGTAGTCCAGTGTTGAGGCTGGTGAGAATTTGGGAGTTATAGAGTAAAGTGGGTAAGAGGTAGACATTTGAAAGAGTTAGTTTTGCTGTTTTGGTAAGATATGTTTTGTTTCTATAGAGGAGATCTAGCTTGAGATGTGTTTTTCGGCTACAATTATTGACGTGTAAATCAAAGGTTATTCTATCATCAATAGTAACACCTAAGAGTTTTGTACTGGTGTCCACCTGTATTTGAGTATTATTTTGTGACAATATGGAGAAGGAAGACTATGTGGTTAAGGTTTTTAGGGAAAAAGAGTAGTAATTTGGTTTTCTTTGGATTAAGGATACGTTGTTTTTCAGGTAGCCAGTTTTCTACAGAGTTAAAAGAGGACTGTGTGTCTGATTTTAGTTTAATTGGTGATTCGGCAATAGTGATAAGTGTAGCATCATCTGCGTATTGTATCAGTGAGGATCCAGGACAGAAAGAGTAGAGAAGGTTGGTAAAGATGTTAAAAAGAAGTGGCCCAAGTATTTCCTGGTAAATAACTGTGAGCAAATAATTATATCTGTCAGTAGTTGATTACATAATACATCACAGTGTAAAACAGTACATATGTCTGAATATCTCTGCTAACACCAACCATGTAACACAAGCAGCACAGACAGCAATAGCTACAGCATCCCCCTATCTTTCCCCCATTGTGACTCCATATTGTCAACCTATCTACACATATCCTGCAAAAATAGGTTGCTAGCTGTAGGTGTAGAACACCAAACCCTGGACTGGAGTACAACCCTACCTGGAATGAATTCACACACTCAATACAGAAGGTCATACTTTGTATGTTCCTACACTTAGAGAAATGAAGTTCACGAAGAGAAATGAAGTTCATAGGTTCATAGGTAGGTACTAGGCTATTGGCCCTAGGGCCTATATAAGCCTATCCAAATGGTACCCTGGCTTTTGTCACCCAAGAAAATTATTTTCCTGTGCCCCTGTCAAGCAGAGCCACAGAAGTGATCCCCGGGATGAATTTCCTATTTCCTATCCAATCATCAAGATTTTTCTTGAAGAGTGATAATGAGAAGCTTTGTTTGGTATAGATGCGTAGTTTGTTCCAGAGTATGGAAAGTCTCTGGGACAGGAATCTATCCCTCCGGCATGTCCTGTTTATTGTGGTGACAAGGTTTAGGTGCCTAGAGCACACAGCTCAGAGGGATTGGGATTTCTTTAAGTGGAGCATGTCCAACAGCTCTGGATTTGACATAGCTTTGTATGTTAGACAGAGATCACCTCTGAGTACACGATATCGATGGAGTAAAGCTGGAGCTTTTTGAGATGGTCTGTGTAGAGCATCTTTTTGAGGCCAGTAATCCTCTTTGTGAGGTATTTCTGCAGCCTTTCCAGTTGTTGTAGATGTCTTGTGAGGTACATACCAAAAGGGGCATTGCACTCTATAATGGGTCTAATGAGTGATGAGTAGAGGGGAACAATGACCTCTTTTTTCCTGGATGAGAAACCTTTTGTGATGAGGTGTGCCACATAGAAGGATTTCCTGACTACTGTGGCAATGTGGTTATCAAAGGAGAGACTACTGTCGACCAGTGTCCCAAGATCTCTTGTCACACTTTCAGTGTTAAGTAGACTACCACCTATGTGGTAGTTCATGGGTACAGAGTTTTTACCAAAATGGATGACAATGCACTTTTTGGCATTAAGCTCAAGGCCATGGCTTTGATACCAGGCATCTGTCTCAGTGAGGCCATTTTGTAGGATGTCCACATCATTAGCAGTTTTGATAATGGCTCCTAGTTTGCAGTCATCTGCAAACTTCATTAGCAAAAGACCTTCTGTGTTAGCTTGTACTTCAGAGAAGTAGATACCAAACAGGAGAGGACCAGGACTGAACCCTGTGGTACTCCACTTGTCACTGGTCTGAAGTTGGATTTGGAGTCTGCTACTTTCACAGTGTGGGTTCTGTCAGCGAGCCAATTGGCAACCCATCTTGTAACATAGGGATTTATGCCTAGTTTAGTGAGTTTATCTATAATTCCAGAATGGGAAATGGTGTTGAAAGCCTTGTCGAGATCTAGATAGGCTGTGTGAACCACCTTACCCTCATCTACAGCTTTGGTGACCACTTCAAAGAAGTCTATCAGGTTTAGGAGACATGATCTGCCTTTTATAAACCCAAATTGGGTAGGGACCATAGTTTGGAGATTACAAATATCATTGTTTATACGTTCTATGATGATACGTTCCATAGCCTTGCAGACCAGGCTTATCAGACTAATGGGGTGGTAGTTCTTGGGGACCATGGTGGCTTCCCTTTGTGGAGTGGGATAACCATTGTTGTGCACAATTCAGTGGGCACAAAGCCTGAGGTGAGACTATGATTGAACATGGAACTTAGGTGGGGTGCCAGTTCATTCTGTAGTTCGTGTAGAAGGCAGCCTAGGATGTTGTCAGGTTCCACGGATGCTGTGTTCTTGGCTTTGGAGATTGTGTTTTTTACCTGTGCAGCCATGATCACAGGAACTTTGCATTCTTCCAGTACAGAGAAGGGCTCTTTAGGAGATGAGAGGGGGGTAAAGTCAGCACTGAACCTATCTGCCAGGATGTTGACAATATCATTTGGTTCTGCATATTTAGTGGCATTGTGCTATTACTCAGAGCAGATCTGAGTGTTGCCATTGAGATTCCTGACATAGCTATAGAATGCTTTGTGGTTGTCTTTAGAATCAGTGGTGATTTTGTTTTCGTAACTAGCTTTGGAGGATTTTATGAGGGATCTCGGCTTCTTACTGAGGCTGACCAGGGAGTTCCTCCAATCATGAGATTTTACTCTTTTTTGCAACAGTTTCTTTCTTCTCTTGTAGAGTTTGTTTATGGCAGGGGACCACCAGATTGACCTCCTTTTTTGGAGGATAGCATTTGGTTCTGTTAAGGACTGCACAATCCATGCAGTTGTGTAAGTGCTTATAAAGTGCATTTTTATAGGCTTCAGCAGTTGTACCTCTATTGTCCATCAGCATGGATGTCATGAAGTTTGCCACTTCTGTCTTAAGAAGTGTGAAGTTGGCTTTTGAGAAATTTGTTACGGTGGTTTCCCTAATCGGGGGTGGGGTTGGGATGTGGATGTCTAGGGTGATTAGCTTGTGGTCTGATCTGACCAATGAGGAATTGATCTCTGGTGTGGAACACCGGTTGCCCATGTTGGTAATGACCAGGTCTAGAATATTGCTGCCCCTGGTGGGGGTTTGGATAAGTTGATCCAAGACATTGGAATTTATGAATTAAAGAAAATGTTGAGCACAAGAGTTGGTACTTGAGTATTTTTCCTAGTTAATGGTGGGGTGGTTGAAATCATCCAGTATTAGGGTGTTAGGATGCACCTTAATATTTCCAGTGTATCAAGAAATGAGGAGTGGGAATCCTGGGGCATGGTGGGAGATCTGCAGCAAGCTACAATTTGGATTGCAGTCTTGCCCAGAATTAGTTGCACTTGAATAATCTCAGATGCATTATGCTCAGCAACTAGCCTGGAGATGTGGATATCTTTAATGAATATGGACACACCTCCGCCTTTAGTGTTTTGGTCCAGGTTAGGTGGCTGAAAGGTGCGGTATGAATTATAGCCTGGTAATGCAGGGGTGCTCTCTGAAGCCTTGAACCAGGTCTCGGTCACTGCACAGATGTTGATGTTCTCCATTTTAAGGAGTGCCTTGAGTGAGTGCATTTTGAGGTTTAGGCTTTTAGCACTGAGTAGCATTAACCTCAGATTTTGCTTGCTTGTACCTGTTACGGTGGTGAATTTGTCATTTGAATCTTGCCTAAAACTTCACTATAGGAGTGGCAAGGGCCTTAGCCAGTATCCGGAATCCCAAGGGTGATAGGTGCAGGCCATTTCTGGCAAAGCATCGTGGTTTGTCGATCATGTCATCCCAGGCAGACAGATACTGGATCCCCTTAGAATGACACCAGAAGCTTAGCCAATTGTTGAAGTCAATCACAGTGTAAAACAGTACATATGTCTGAATATCTCTGCTAACACAGTGGACTATACATATCTTTCATTTGCAGATGTCTGTGCACACACACCAGATTGTACACCATTTATGCTTCACACACATTGGACAGGAAAACTCACACATATCTAAGGCCAACAGACTATAATATGGCAAACAAACATACACACACACAGAAGTGGGGAAGAGAGAGACAAACAATGACAAAGAGAATTCCATTATGAGGCCTGTCCCACCCACTACACATCCCATTGGCCTATATCATATGATGTGCTGATGTCAATCATTGTAGACATTCCTTTTGGTAGCCCTCAGCCCTATAGTGTCTGTGGTGCTTGTGATAACTGTGTAACACTATAGTACAAATAAGTATTCATGTAGCATTTGTAAACTCAGTCCTGTCAACTTTAAAGTTGTGTGTGAGTGTTTGTGTGTGTTTGTGTGTGTGTGTGTGTGTGTGTGTGTTTGTGTGTGTGTGTGTGTGTATGCCCAGAGGAATAATTTATGGCCGATTCACACACATTGTGCTTCCCATTGCCCATGTTAGCACAACTGCTGATGTCAGTTACCTTGAAATAACCCTCTGGGTGAGTTTCAGTCTTATAATGTACATGCCACTTGTGATAACTGCATAATACTGTAGTGTAGCAAAGTAGTTAGGAAGGAGTTTTAATCCCAGACATGGGAATTGTTAAACTGTGTGTGTGTTTGGAAGGAATGATTTTGAGGCCACTCACACTTAGTACACCTCCCATTGCCCTAATTTAGCACTCCTGCTGATGTCAGTCACCTTAAAATAACCCTTTGTGCAAGACTCAGCCATATAAGCTCTGTGGCCCTAGTGATAAATGTGTAATACTGTAATATAGCAAACTAATTAGGTAGGAGATCTAATCCCATACATGGCAACTGTTAAATTATGTGTGTGTGTTTGAAGATGAATGATTTTGAGGCCATTCACACTCACTATAACTCCCATTGCCTTACTTTAGCACTCCTGCTGATGTCAGTCACCCTGAAATAACCCTTTTGCCAAATCTCAACCCCTAAGCTCCATGGTGCATACAATAACTGTGTAATGCTATAGTGTAACAAGCCATATAGATAGAAGTTCTAATCCTGGTCCTGACAACTGTGAAAATGTGTGTGTTTGTGTAAGAGAGTGGGTGTGTATTTGGTGATACCTAATTTTGTGGACATTAACACTTACTACACTTCCCTTATCCCTCCTTTAGCACTGCTGCTGATGTCACTCATCTTCAAAGATACCTTTGGACAGCGCTCCAAAATATA
Organism: Protopterus annectens; assembly: GCF_019279795.1. NCBI lineage: Eukaryota > Metazoa > Chordata > Ceratodontiformes > Protopteridae > Protopterus > Protopterus annectens. Next base: position 228,138,753 of record NC_056729.1, on the reverse strand, counting down.
ATCTCTGTGGCATGTGTGATAACTGCATAATACTATAGTGTAACAAACTAGTTAGGTAGGAGTTCTAATCCTGTTCTTGGTAACTGTAAAAATGCGTGAGTTTGTATAAGCGAGTGTGTGTTTTTGTTGACACCTGATTTTGTGGTCATTCACACTTGCTACACTTCCCTTACCCCTCCCTTAGCACTGCTGGTGATGCCACTCACCTTCAAGGATACCTTTGGATAGCTCTTCAACATATAAGCTCCATGATGCATGTGATAACTGCATAATACTATAGTGTAGCAAACTAGTTAGATAGCAGTTCTAGACCTGGTCCTGACAGCTGTGAAAATGAGTGTTTTTGTGTGAGATAGTGTGTGTCTTTGTTAACACATGATTTTTGGGGTCATTCACACGTACTACACTTCCCTTACCCCTCCTTTAGCACTGCTGCTGATGTCACTCACCTTCAGAGATACCTTTGGACAATTTTCCAACATATAAGCTCCGTGGTGCTTCCGATAAATGTGTAATACTATAGTGTAACAAATTAGTTAGGTAGGAGTTCAAATCCTCATCCTGCAACTGTGATAATGTAAGATAGTATGTGTCTTTGTTGACACCTGATTTTGGGGTTATTCCCATTTACAACACTTCCCTTACCTCTCCTTTAGCACTGCTGCTGATGTCACTCACCTTCAAAGATATCTTTGGACAGCTCTCCAACATATAAGCTCCGTGGTGCTTGTGATAACTGCGTAATACTGTAGTGTAGCAAACTAGTTAGGTAGGAATTCTAATTCTGGTCCTGGCAACTTTTAAAGTGTGTGTGTTTCTGTGAGAGAGAGTGTGTGTGTCTTTGTTAACACCTGATTTTGGGGTCATTCACGCTTACTACACATCCCTTGTCCCTTCTTTACCACTGCTGCTGTCACTCACCTTCAAAGATACCTTTGGACAGTTTTCCAACATATAAGCTCTGTGGCGCTTATGATAACTGTGTAATACTATAGTGTAGCAAACTAATTATGTAGGAGTTCTAATCCTGGTAATAGCAACTGTGAAAATGTGTGTGTTTTTGTGAGAGAGTATGTGTGGCTGTGATGATAGCTGATTTTGGGGTAATTCACACTTACTGCACTTCCCTTACTCCTCCTTTAGCACTGCTGCTGATGTCACTCACCTACAAAGATATCTTTGGACAGCTCTCCAACATATAAGCTCCATGGCACTTGAGATAACTGTGTAATAGTGTTGCAAACTAGTTAGATAGGAATCATAATCCTTGTCCTGGCAACTGTGAAAAAATGTGTGCTTGTGTGGAGAGTGGGTATGTCTTTGTTGGCACCTGATTTTGGGTCATTCTCACTTACTACACTTCCCTTGCCCCTCCTTTAGCACTGCTGCAGATGTCACTCACCTTCAAAGATACCGTTGGACAGCTCTCCAACATATAACCGCTGTAGCACTTACAATAAGTGTGCAACACTGTAGTACCAATATATAGCTAGTTATGGGCTCGAAACTCATTACTGGCAAGTGTGTGCATTTGCTTGCCATCAGTATCATGTGTTGGTGTGATTGTGTAATAACAGGATCCATTGCATGGTGGACTTTGCTACAGTATTATATTGAGGACCTATATGTCCCAATGTCCACATTACAAGGACAATGATTGTCAAACACCATAGAGGTTGGTGTAGACAATCTACAGCCATAAATGCCTAGTGCCATGTGCAATGACTATGTGACAGTATGGATTAGTGAACAATATAAGCAACCCTTATAATACTCAGAGACCACTCTCCATCCACGGATCATACACAAACATGCTTGGCTAGGGAGCAACCACTATATTGGTAGTTCTCCTGGAAATTGCTTCACAGATGCTACCCATGGTGTGATTATAGTGGAATACATGCCTATCGACCACAACTGTGCCACTGACATCAGAAAGGACTGTGATGGGTTACATCCCCTGATGGAGAATGTGTTATGCATTAAGTAAAAGGACATGGAACCCTGTTCCATCCCTTCAGTGACCCGAACAATGTATACAGTGGCCCTTTTGCCATATTCCAGACTGGACACCTGCAACAACTGTAGAGTTTGCAAATGTACTCAATAAAGGGAATACCATGCCTTATGCACATGTCCTGTATGGATAGACACCAATAACTCCAATGAATCCCAGTATCATACTGTCTATGTAGGTGCAATCACTACCTCAGTTACATAGCCAGGTCTCAGCAAACAAGGTCAGGAATGCTACTTCTGAAGATAACAATCTGTTCACACAACATGCCCCAGAGACCTCAAGCACACTTCCACACTTCAAAGAACATGGATGTGGGACATGTGCACAGCCCAGACTGTCCATGTTATGGACTATAAATCACATACATGTGCAGCAGTGCACATCACTGGCCACCCACAATAGAAATCTTGATGAGTGGATGGGGATTGCAATACCCAGCCCTGGGAACCACTCCAGTGACTATACTCCTGAGCCACACTAGAGACTATTTTCATGTGCCCTGATGAGAGGGTATTCCTTGAGCTAGCCTTGTACAGCCTTTGGCCCATTCACCTACTACACACCAATGAAGCAATGAATGTGTGGATCTTAGTACTGGCAAGTGTGTGTGTGTGTGTGTGTGTGTGTGTGTGTGTGTGTGTGTGTGTGTGTGTGTGTGTGTGCGTGCGTGTGTGTGTGTGTGTGTGTGTGTGTGTGTGTGTGCGTGTGTGTGTGTGCGTGTGTGTGTGTGTGTGTGTGTGTGTGTGTGTGTGTGTGTGAATAAAAATCCCAGTGTGTTTGTTTGATGACTGTCCCCGTGGCTGTAATTATTAGCAATCAGAGGTGTGTCCAAACCATAATACATACCATTCTCCATTCTACAACAGATGTAAATCAACATATACCTATGTATGCGCATCAGCCCTATAATCTGTGAGGTATATGCAATCACTTTGTTACAGACCAGGGATTTCCATGCACATACTGTACCCTGCCTATGACATGGTGAATGTGTCACCACTCTGCCATACCCCATGATCATGCTACAGGGCCACATCCTGTTGACACACAGATGCCTACAATGGAAATTGGATACAGCATGTTAGAACACAGTCACTCAGCACTTCACTTGTGGGGGGAGAGAGAGGTAAAGCTGGCACTAAATGTGTATCCAAGACTGTGGCCAATATCTGTTGTCTCAGAATAGGTATTAGCATTGTGCGGTAACTAGCAGCACTTGTGGATAATTCTGTGGAGGTTGTTGATGTAACTATCAAAGGCTGTTGCGACTGTCATCATTGTCTGCTGAATCTCTGCCATCATAGATTCCCGTAGGGGATTCCATGTGGGATCCAAAGTTGTGTTTGAGGATAATAAGGGAGTTCAACAGTCATGGGACACCACCTTTCTCTGCAACAGTGTCCATCTTATGATGTACACATTAGTAATGGCAGGGGACCATCAAATTGTCCCCCAGAATTTGTAGGGCAGTGTCTGGGTTCGGTTGGCTCTGGCTAGTACAATGCATTCATGTATCTGTTTGTACAGTGCATATGTGTATGATTCCACAGTCATGCAGTCATTTCCCATTGCCATGGGTGCAGTGAAGACATCCACTCCTGTTTTCATGGCTGCAAACCCAGCTTTGGAGAAGTTTTGCAAAGTGGTTACCTTTGTGGGAGGGTGTGGCTGACATGTTGAGTTCCATGTTGATTACAGCCTGTGTGGATGTCACCATGCAGGGATTGACAACTGTGGATGAGCAACAGTGCCATATCTAAGCAGTCAACCCAGGCCAAGGTTGTTGCATCCTCTACCAGGGGTCAGTGTGAGCTGGTCCAGGGCAAAGGAAATGATGACTCCCAGAAGTGTTGGGCCACTGTATTGGTGCTTCGCCACTTTCCTCAGGTGCTGGAGGGTTAGTTGAAGACTCATACTATGTCAGTGTTGTATTGGACCATCATAGATGGCAGGTTGTTGAGGAACATGCATTTACAGTCTAGGGACATAGATGTGGACCCACAGCAGGCTATGGTCTGGATTGCATTATTAAACCAAGGCAGTTGTACAGGAAGTATCTCCAATGCATTATGATGGAGAAACTAGTATGGAGATGTCCCTAGCCACAATGAATATAGAGGCAACACCACCTGTGGAGGTTTGGTCCATGTTTGGGGGCTGACAACTGTGGAATGCATCATAGACTGAAAATGCAGTTCTGCTGTCTGCTGCTGTGAACCACCTCTCCATTACAGCAGACATGTGTCCCCCACTCCAACAACTGCTCTGAGTGACCGCATCTTGACAGATGTCTACTATTGAGCAGCATGATCCTCAAATTGCATGCATGTGTAGCTGTTATGGTGGTAATAACATCAGGAACACTGCCTAATAATATATCATAGGGATGGCAAGACACTTAGCCACTACCTGGAAATCCAGCGGTGATAGATGTAAGACATCTATGGCAGGTTATTTGGTTTTGTCAGTCATGTTATCGCAAGCAGAGAGGTACTGGATCTCCTGAGAATGACACATAACATGTAAGCCAATGTTGCAGTCAATCTGTTGATAGTACCGCAGCATCATTCTGGGTGACAGAGGTACACTGTCCAGGGCTACTGTCACACCAGCCTAGACCACATAATCATAGAGTTCAACCATGTCTCTTGTCAAGTCATTCACACCCACATGGATATAAAGTGATACTCATAGTTGTTGTGGAGTGCCATGATTGGCTGTGTCATATGTTGGATGCTGACATGTGATAGATATTTGGCTGTTACCTGCTCCATATTCAACTTAGTGAGTGGGATATGTGTGTGTCTCAGTATTGTGTTTCCCATGATCACTGTATTGTGCAGGGTGGTTAGCCTTAGGAGCTTAGGTTGAGGGGCACACTGTGTAGGTTAAATATGTCTCCCTTGGCATGTGCCATGTCATGGTGTCTGAGTAGGTGTCTGTCCTGCTGGTCTGTGCTGTTTGGGTAAATGTCCATTGAGTGCCTCTGGGAAGGTGTGTGTGTGTGTGTGTGTGTGTGTGTGTGTGCGTGTGTGTGTGTGTGTGTGTGTGTGTGTGTGTGTGTGTGTGAGAGTGTGTGTGTGTGTGTGTGTGTGTGTGTGTGTGTGTGTGTGTGTGTGTGTGTGTGTGTGTGTGTGGCTTTTCACTGTATGTCATGGCTGTCAAAGTGGGTGTCATGGTGAGCTACATGTTCCTCATGATGTGGTGCAAGTGTTGATCATATCCTCATGACCTGCTAGCCCAGTCTTTGCTGGAGAGTGGAAATGTCCACAGGTCTGAGTGTCTGGAGTTTAGAAGGGAGGGTTGTCTGCGTACATGAGGCAGTTGCAAAATTTCTTTGGAATGGACAAGTGCTTCAGATTAATGAGTGAAAGCACAGATAACTGCCATACAAACATGCCAGGAGGGGTGGACATAACTACCAAGTACTGCGACTACTTCTGTGATCAACGAGTAATGCTGACTCCCAGGTGAGCCTTCCTGATACAATAACCTAGTGAAGTGCCAAGCCATAATGCTAGTTGAAGTGCAAGACAGGAAGAACTAGTATGATGTACGGGTGGAACAGAATGCAGACTGTCTGCCACCTGTAATAGTTTACCACAACTGTGCAGTTACCAGCGGCTTTGGCCATTTGAAAACTCAGTAAGCTCTGTATCGCATGCGGTAACTGTGTAACACTAGAGTAGACATACCTAGATAGTCAGGAGTTTTAATCCTTATGCTGGCTACTATTTGTGTGCATGTGAGGATCATATCTTGCATGGCTTATACCATTTTGATGTGTATACCATACATGGCTGGTGGCTACCTCCCACTGCCATTACTTTATATAGTGTGGTAACAGCATCTGCCTCACATGCACTAGATTAAATCATTGTACATTCCTCTGTACAGATGTGTCTGGCATATCTATATGTTTGCAACCTATACATGGTCAGAAGTGGTCTGTGTGCCTTAACAATGCCCATGGATGTGATATTATAGACAAACAGGCCACAGTCAGTGTACTGACACATATGGTAGCATGAGGTATCATACCTGACTGAAACATAATGCTGATACGTGCCACCCTCACAGGTGGCCTGCCTTGTAGGTGCAATACATGAGTCCAGATGCATGGTTTTACAAGTGTAATGTTCCCGTTATGGGTCACTCTCTCTCTCTCTCTCTCTATATATATATATATATACATATAGGGATATTATAACTATTTTCTTGTAAACACACTGTTTTAAAATAGTATATTTTTGAATATATCAATATAAAGAACAGAACAGCATATCAAAAAAGCCGAATTATAGGGATTTACCAGGAACAGTGGCGTAGGGCAATTTTAAAAAGGAAACAATGACAAAAATGGCAGAAACACAGAATTTGAAACAATTTTTGGACATGTTAGCCACCGATTTGGATGATTTATCATCATTTAGTATGGAATGAAATGGCCACCCTAATGACGTTAGTTCTAAAACCACTGAATTAGAGCAACAGTTTGTGGAATTGATTAACATCATTAAAAAGGTATGGTTGAATGTATGGCACTGTAAGTTGTTAAAAGCTTATTTAAAAGCAGAAATAGCCCCTAGGGGTTTAAGAATTTATGTGGAACCAGGGGTAGGGACTGACAACCAAGAACTAAAATAAATGGTGTCACATTCAGCAGATGGCATTTAAGATGCTTATTAAGCCTTTACTAGAATATTATGAACAACAACATGCATCGCTGCTATCTAAGTTGAATGAATGTTATGAAAAAATCATTAGCCATGAATCTGAAACTAGGTATTCTGATAAATATGCCAATTATGTGAAATAAATAAATATGAAAAGGAGTTACAAGAGAGAAAGACCAAAAAATATCAAAGGGACCTTAATGATTATAAAAATCAAATTACTTATTCTTGGAAGAAGGCAAAAAGAACTGCTAGGTTTTCTGGCAGTCAAAAGAGTGGCAATAGACCAAAAAGAAAAAGAGCTAGATCTATATTAGGAAAGCACAATGACTTCTCCAGCAATTCTGAGTTGTCATCAGGGTACTCTAATACTGATACTGAGAATAAAGGAACTGAACCCCAATCAGTGATTTCCCCTACACCTAAGAGACTCAGGGGCCCTTTAGGAGGGGGGGGGGGCAAAAATCACAGGCATCGAAGTGATGGAAAAAAAGTCAACGAGATACTGGCAAACTAGTTGCTGATTCAAGGGTTTCTACAGAACCTTATGATGCTGAAAATCAGTTGGTTAATCTAACTGATTATAATTTTACGGAGTTGGAAATGAAAGTTTTGAATAAAGGTTTGGGATATGTACCTGCAACTTATGTTTCACATTTTGATGTGGTTCAAAATTTAAAATCTTTGTCATAATCTGAACTTAAAATATTTTGTACAAAGACCCCCCGGATATGCTTCAGAGTGATGTGGAAGGTTTCAGATTTAAGAAATCTAATTTTCAGCCACCATATAATGGGTTGGTTAAAGTTTTTGAATAACAAGTGTTACATGAGTTATAAATAAATCAAAATAATGTGTTTAGACATGGTACAAAATTTGACTAAGGGAGAAAAAGTTGCACTTAAGAATTTACAGCAAAATGATAAATTGGTTATCACCAGAGCAGATAAAGAGGGTACTATGGTAGTGTGGAGTAGAATTGATTACAACAAAGAGGTGGGCAAACATCTTAATGATGTCATATCTTATTGTAGCCTCGCTTTGGACCCTACCAGGGTCTTTAAAGACCAGTTAGATGACATATTAAAACATGCTGTTAATGGTGGGGTTATTAACTGAAAGCTTGTCCACACAATTGATTGTGGAAGATCCTAACCCCCAGTGTTTTTATTTGATACCCAAAATACATAAGCAAGTGATTCATCCCTCTGACCATCCAATAATGGCTGGATGTGGTTCTTTGATAAAACCATTTTCAGAGTATTTATAATCTAAGTTTAAACAACTGTTGATGCATGTTACAGCATGCATAAAAGACACAAATCAATTTTTGTTGTTGATATGTGATTTACAGATCTCTAATGAAACATATATCGGCACTTTAGCTGTCCTTGCTTTGTAAACTAGTATCCCTCATGAGGCAGGTATAAGAGCAGTCAAATATTGGATGGGGATGTCTGGTAGGTATGATGAGGTGGATATGGAATTTTTGTTAACTCTACTTAAATTGGTAGTAGAGCATAGTTCCTTTAAATATAACAATGGATCTTATCTACAGCTAAAAGGTACAGCTATGGGAGCAACATTTGCACCCATATATGCAGACCTGTTTGTGGGATTTCTTGAATTTCAAATTATATACAGCAGTAGGAATAAATACATTGAAACTCTTAAGATGTGGCATAGATATTTAGATGACTGCTGGGTTATCTGGGCAGGGGACACCCAAAATTGGAATGAATTTGTGGAATATTTAAATTCCAATTAATATGGTATTCATTTTAGTGGTAAAATAGATTTACACACAGTTGAATTTTTGGATGAAAATGTTACTAAAGCCATAGATGGCACAATGATTACAAGTTTATATAAGAAACCTTTCTCCAAAAATTCATTACTACATGCCAACAGCAGTCATCCCCACCACATCATTACTAATATTCCTAAGGCCCAATTTACTAGATTAATACAAATTTGCTCTAAGACAGAGGAGTTTTGGGTACAGGCATAACAACTTAAGTCTAGATTTATAGCCAGGAGATATGAAAACAAATTGTTGGATGAAGCATTAAAGCAAGCGGGGGTTCAGTCCAGGATGCATTTATTGCAGAATAATGTACAAACTAATACTACTACAGACAGCAACATACGGTTTATGACTAAGTATGGATCTAATGTTTTCAAAATTAGACAAATAATTGAAAAACATTGGCATAAATTGAAATCCGATGCATATTAATACATTATTGGGAAGAGTTTGTAGTTTTGGATATAGAAGAGGAAGAACAATAGGAGAACATTTGTCAGGTTTTAAAAAGGGACATGTAAGGCAAGATAATAAGGTACATTCAACAATGGTAGGGAGCACTTATTGAGGGCATTACATATACTGTAAACGGATATCTAAGACAAAATCGTTCACTTCTGTCAACACTTCAAAAGTGTATGATATCCGTCATCTAATCACATGTGTAAGTGAATGGGTAGTCTACATGGCAGTTTGCCAGTGTGGCTCCTTTTATATAGGGCAAACATCTCTTAGTTTTAAACAATGTATAGCTTTACACATTAATGATATAAATTGTCGATGGAACAGAAGTACATTATTTAAACACATGTTCGTGCATCCACAGCACATTTTTTTTTTGGATATTGACAAGGTGGTAGGTGATAATTTGTCCATAATACAGAAACATGAAATTATTATGAAAAAAGAAAGGCAATGGATCGTCAATTTAGGAGCCCTATTTAAACCTGGGTTGAATGATCATTGGTAATCTTGCTAAGGTTCTATTTTCTATATAGGATCATATGTATTTATGGAGATAGACAAAGTTTATTTCTTTATGCTGTATCATGTAAAAAATGTTGATTAACAAATTCATTTAATTTGGTGTAGATGTACTTATGATTGGGGGCAGAATGTTGCTTTAAATGGAAGTGTATAAATAAGGGGGAGGGTACCTTCCATTACATGCACTGATGGCGCTAAGGCAAAACCTGGTTTGCTTCTGAAGTGGCTTGGCTTGTCAGCCATTAAAATTGATGTACGCTATTTTCCTGGACTCTCTGGCATTTTTCCTTGATACAGTTGTATCTATATGCTGGATTTGCTATTGTGTAGCTATATATATATATATATATATATATATATATATATATATATATATATATATATATATATTCATAGGTTCATAGGTTGGTACTAGGCTATCAGCCCTAGGGCCTATACAAGCCTAGCCATAACAATTCCCTGGCTATTTCTTCCCACATTATTTACTTTCCTGGACCCCTGTCTAGCAGGGTGACTGACGTGATCCCTGGGGTGAATTCCCTTTCTCCCATCCAATCGTCAAGGTTCCTCTTGAAGAGGTCCAAAGAGGCACTCTGCTTGACATGTATGGGCAATCTATTCCAGAGTCTGGGGAGTCTCTGGGTCAGGAACCTATCCCTCCAGCATGTTTTGTTTATTGTGATGACAAGGTTTAGCTCCCTGGAGCATGTAGCTCTGAGGGATTGGGATTTATTTAAGTGTAGCATGTCCAACAGCTCTGGGTTTGACATGGCCTTGTATGTTAAGCTGAGATCGCCTCTGAGTAGACGATATGCGACAGAGTATAGCTGGAGTTTTTTAAGGCGGTCAGCGTAGGGCATCTGCTTTAGGCCTGTGATTCTTTTAGTGAGGTATTTCTGAGGCCTTTCCAGTTGTTGCAGATGTCTTGAGAGGTACATACCAAATGGGGCGTTGTATTCTATAATGGGTCTAATGAGGATGAGTACAGTGGGACAATGACCTCCTTTTTCTGGATGAAAAGCCCTTCATGATGAGGTGTGCCACATAGAAGGATTTCCTGACTGTTGTGGCGATGTGGTTATCGAAGGTGAGACCACTGTCCACCTGTGTCCCTAAGTCTCTTATCACACTTTCTGTGTTTAGTGTACTGCCACGTATATGGTAATTCATGGATACATGTTTTTTCCCAAAGGGGATAACAATATATTTCTTGGCATTGAGCTTGAGCCCATGGCTCTGGCACCAAGCATCTGTTTCTGTAAGGCCCTTTTGTAGAGTATCCACATCATTTGGGGATTCAATAATGGCTCCCAGTTTGCAGTCATCTGCAAACTTTGTTAGCCAGAGTCCCTTAGTGTTGACCTGTACTTCAAAGAAGTAGATGCCAAACAAGAGCGGCCCCAGGACTGAACCCTGAGGTACTCCACTTGTCACTTGTCTGGAGCCGGATTTGGAGTCGGCTACTTTTACAGTGTGGGTTCTATCAGTAAGCCATTTAGCAACCCATTGGGTGACATAGGGATTAATACCCAACTTAGTAAGTTTATCTATGATTCCAGAGTGGGGGATGGTGTCAAAGGCACTGGCAAGGTCTAGATAGGCTGTGTGGACCACCTTACCCTTATCCATGGCTCTGGAGACTGATTCAAAGAAGTCAGTCAGGTTCAGGAGACAAGATCGGCCCTTCACAAACCCAAACTGGGTGGGGTCCAGTGTTTGAAGGTTGCCAATGTCTTTGCTTATAAGTTCCATGATAATACGCTCCATGGCCTTGCAGATAAGGCTTGTCAGACTGATGGGACGGTAGTTTCTGGGATCCAAGGTGGATCCCCCCTTGTGGATTGGGATAACTGTAGCTCTGCGCCACTCAGTTGGCACGAAACCTGAGGTGAGGCTATGATTAAACATGACACTTAGGTGAGGTGCCAGTTCATATTGTAGTTCATGTAGTACACAGCCCGGGATGTCATCTGGTCCCATGGATGCTGTATTCTTGGCTTTAGAGAGTGCGTTTTGTACCTGAGTGGCCTTTTCTTACTGGAATTTGGCAATCTTCCTGTATTGAGATGGGCCATTTAGGGGGCGAGAGGGGGGTGAAGTTGGCACTGAATCGATCTGCCAGGATATTGGCAATATCCTTTGGATCAGTATATTTATTGCCATTCTGTTTTAGCTCAGAGCAGATCTGAGCATT